>NC_066871.1:43863800-43965159 GCF_022985175.1 Labeo rohita
ATTTCTTTGTCAGTGGGCAAACGTAAAAAATAAGCATGGGATAAAATATTTTTTTTCCTCACTGTAAGTAACTTCAAATTGTAGATTAATGATATAGGTCTTTATTATCTGATGAATGTTCAAATGACCCTACAGAGTGGGTGTGTTTTGTGTTTCAGTGAGTGATCTGAGGATTGTTTTGCTGGGGAAGAATGTGTTAGAAAAAAAACAGAGTGGGAAACTTACTCTTAGAAACAGATGTGTTTAAGAGTGAAGCTCCTTCAGATGATACAGTCCATCTGCACAGTGAGAGATTCAGTGGAACAGTGATGGACAGACATTTGACCATCATCAACTGTGAGTTGAATGGACACAGAGTTGAATGGACACAGAGTGAAATATGTGCTGAAAGAATTCAGTGGAGAGGCAATTAAACGCACTATAGTGATCACGACTGACGAAGAAACATACAGATCAATGTTGAGCTCTATGATCAAGAATAAAGCAATCCATCAGTTAATAAAGGAGTGTGGAGGAGGACATCTACAGTTTGATGAAAGAAAAACAGAATTGCAATCTAAGATATTCAGAAGGATTGATAAGATACACAAGGAAGGTCAGGAAAGAAATCTCACACGTGAGATGTATGCTGGCATTAAAGGAAGATCAGTGGTTGAAAAGCAGATCAGATCCTGTGTTTCCGTCAGATCAGAGGAAGAAAAAAAGGAGCGATCTCAAAAAGATGATGGAAAACCCAAAAAGGGAAATAAAGACAGAAGTAATGAAGGTAAAGTCTACTTTGAAATACTTTTCTCCTCAGAATGCATGTTTAGTAGCAAGAAAACCAATTCTTTGTCTAATAAACTGACATACTTATGGCAGTTGTTTGGTAAAACACCTGTGAAATTAGAAAAAAAAAAAATGCAAATTGTAAAGAAATCATATGGCTTAATCCTATGTTAATTGCTATTCAAAACATGATTCTTGATTACATTGTACATTGGAGATTTGATTGTTTATATTTATATGTTTATATTTATATTTCTGTACACGTGCACACACACACAGTTACATCTTTTGCATCGTGTCATTAAGAAATGTGATTACATTTGCCATTAATTTGACTAATAGAATAAGAATTTTATCAGCAAACAGTTTTCCACAAAGATCCCATCTCACTATCAATGAGTCTGTCTGAAATTACTGAAAGAATATATATATATATATATATATATATATATATATCTTTGGGACCCCCAAGAGACACAATTAGAACACTGTTTTAAATAGAATAAAACATTTAATTTCTTTTATTTTTGTTAACATTTTGATGTTTAATCAAGAACCTACAGCAGTGGTTCTCAACAGGGGGGGCGCGCCCCACTGGGGGGGCGCGGAGGGATCGGAAGGGGGGCGCAAATCATGGATCGCGGAACCGGGGGGCCGCCCGGGCCTTAACTTTTGACGTACAAAAATACATAGGCTATAGACTCATATGGATTATTCATTGAAAGGTCGCGATCTCGATTCAAACACACGCAATCTTACTGCTATATGATGATGATTTCGCCATGCCTATAAAACCTTTGAAATCGCAATCACATCGGAATATTTAAACCTGCTTTCGCGCAACCGCTGATTCAGAGAGCTCTGGTCATGTAAGTTAAGCTTTGTTTGAACAAGCTTCACGAGCAGGATACACGGTATAGGTTACATTTCTATGTTGCAAACATTGAATAATAATTAAAGTATTCGGATAAATGCTCATTAAAGCCCTGCACGGGCCTCATATATATAGCCCGGCCCTTGTCCGACAGCTTATTAGAATTATCGGCCCGAGCCCGTCTTTTCCCCCCTTCTCCCAAAACAGCTTATACTACTCTTTCAACTATTGAAATAGTTCAGTTTTGTATGTAATGGTAAAGTGATTTTATTTCGTTTCATTATTTTGTTAATTTAGAAAAACGTTTGGAGCATTTTTGTTCATTAAATATAGCCTAAAGTTTTTGTTTTTTAAAGTAAGGACTGTTTGATCAATTTTGCCTTCTCAAATCATCACGACTTGTTTAAAATAAAATCTATAGATATAGGCCCAAAAGAGTTAAAGTACAAAACAATGTTAGTTGCAATGTTAAACTTAGAGAAATGTGCGCTATTAGACACATACCCAAATTTGTGCGGAGAGTGGAAGCTAAAGGCGCATTGCAGGACATTGAGGCGCCAGCGCGATGACTTGCATTGTTTTTTCAGTGGAAACAATTTAAAATATTCCGTCATTTTTGCTCATAATACATCTTTCGCAACTGTTAAGGGTCAACTTTTATTTGTATGCATTTACAGCATCAACAAAACGTTGCAAAAGGTGCTTTTATTAAATAAAGAAAACAAACATTATGCGCTTTCTGTTGCCTCAACAGGAGCGCTTCACAAAAATGAACCGAAACTCAGCAAATGCATACCTCACAGACATGATACATATATCTATAGAAAGCTTGAAATGATTAATTAACGAAATAAAACAAATACTCTGTCACAAAAACTCTTTCTATATGTAATCTGTAAAGATTTCTCTAAAGGCGCGTCCGAGTCAGGATCGGCAACTTCATCCTTGCTACACTGAAAACACTGGTTTATTAATAAATAATTCAAATATCCCCTTATTTCCCCCGAAACATTCATTGTAATTACGTTTGCTGGTGCTTTGTGGCATTTTCAGCCTATTGCGTGCGCTTGAATGCGGATCTTCCAGCTGCGCTGATTTGCTGCTGCCGGCGGAGACACTAAACGCTTTCCGAGTCGGTCTCGAAAGTGAAAGCAAAAGTGAAGTCTTGTGGTGTTTCCACCAGCGCGGAAATTTGTTTTCATCACCATAATTGGTGTATGTATAAAATATCATAATAAGGAGAAGCCTAAAACAGACCCGAGGCCTGGCCTGAGTCTGAACTATAACTTGAAAATTGTCCCGAAGCCCGGACTTATTTATAACATTTTAAATGGACTAATTTATAAAATTAAATAAAATAATTAACTAATAACTATACTCTTAAAATTGTCTTAATATTAAAATGTAGACTAGCATGTAAAATGTACAATCTTACAGACTTTATAGACCCCCCACAGCTTCCAAATTCGTATAACATCCGCCATAAATAGTACTGAATATTATTTAGGGCGGATAGTATGCGAATGCTTGAAGAATGCAAAGAAGGAATGAAATGCAACATGCTTTACACGTAAAATAATACTTACACGTTATTTATTACTTACAAGTACAACTTATAGGCTACTTTAAGTTCTCTTGTTCAAAATCTATCATCTATCTATCCTTTTATATAGTTTTATAAAACTCATAATAGTTATTTTAAAAGTCAGAAGTTATGAAAAGTATAACAAAGTACAAAAAAAAAAAAAAACCCTATCTAGCTTCCTTTTGGGGGGAGGGGGGGGGGGGGGGGAGGTTGGATGGGGTGGGGGCGTGCCACATGATAGGGGAGGTTTGGGGGGCTTTAGTTCCAAAAGGTTGAGAACCTCTGGGCTAATAGATGTGAGCATGTGGATTTTAAATCTAGACTTTCTCTTTTCTCAGTGCGTTTTATGTAGGGGGGTAATGAATAATGAATAATAAAGATAATATACTTTATATAATATAGAAGTAACGTTAGGCTATTTTTATACTTCAAAATAAAGTTAATGAACCAATCATATTTTTTATTAACAAGTACATATGCATATAAATTGATATAGGGGTTCCGGTACACCAGCCATGTCAATTTCATGAATGAAAATTTGCTTATCAGTGCATATCTTAATGCGCGCCTACGGTATATGTAAAAAAAAAAAAAAAACAAGATGCTGCAGCCAATGAGCAGCCGGCGGGGGCTGGTTGCCAGGCTGCTGCAGGATGACTCAACCTCGCTCCACGGACAGTTTTTTATGTTTTATCAGACAATAACTATTTAAGATTTTGCTTCAGTATAATTTTCGGGACAATTAGAGCGGGATTCGGGACAGCAGCTTAGATTTCGGGACTGTCCCGAATTTTTCGGGACGTCTGGTCACCCTAGTTTTATGCCTGGTTGGGTCACAGACTGTCCACTGCATGTCAGGTATGTGCGCGATTCTTTTTACCTACTGTTGTTTTGGCGTCGGGTGATTAATTATCTGTTTAACTCTTAGCCGTGAAATCAGTGAAAAGTCTTCCTGCATGTTAATTCATTATGAGCTGTGAGCGACTATACACTTTGTGTGGCACGAGGAATTGCTTTGGGTAAGCGTAATCAACCTGCTTCCTCTTTTTCACAAGACAAGTATTTAATTAATAATTCTTCTTTTTTAGTGCGCTGAGCTGTCTCTCTCGTCGCGTTTCTTGAAGGCGGAAGTTTATACCCGTCGTTAAAGGAGGAGGCGTTGCTGTTTTTCCTGCTGTTTTTTTTGTACTGTGTTTCGTTTTCTTTTTGTTTTCGTATTTGAATGTCAACTGGTGTCCAGCCGAACTTCAGCTGTGCTTCTGTTTGCTGCTTAATTGCCAAATACACTAACGGCTCCGAGTTGCTCTACTACTATTAAAGGGCTGGTTTACATCTGGGGCATCATTAATGTCATCGCTTGTGCCCTGATAAGTGTTTCCACGCTATTATAGGTGAACTCTGACTCTAGGACCTGCTTCAGTGAGCATTCGGACTGTTGCATTCATTCCATTTTGTGTGGTGTTGTTTGTATCATTGTTTACTAGTATTTTGTTTTGTATATTTTCAGTAGTTTAAGCTTGATATTGTAATAGTGTTTCTTTATAAATGTTTTTGTTTAATTTGATGGAAATATTTCCACTGTATTATTGAATGTAATTTTTGTTTGCTTTGGTGCATTTTAGGCACTGCAGGCCCGAGGCTGGGAGGCTAGCTAGCTAGCTTGGAGTACAGGTGGTGGTGCAATTGTGTGGAGTGCAGTGCTGCTTGGATTCACCTCTCACTGTGTGTGCGTGTGCGTGTGCGTGTGTGTGCGTGTGCGTGTGTGTGTGTGTGCGTGTGCGTGTGTGTGCGTGTGTGTGTGTTACACGAATTCACAGACCGGGTCTTCACTCCATCTAGCCTGCCCCTGCCGCTGGAAAGCCTGTGTCTTTTATTATTTTTTTGTTTATTATTATTATTATTATTTTTTTTTTGTTGTTGTTGTTGTGAGTATTTTCAAATTGATATCTTTATTTTGTCCAGTACACAGAGCTTCTGATTGTGACAGTGTTTGATTGTGACCTGACATTTGACATTGATTATCACTGAACATTTTAACTATTTATGGTGATTTGAATAAAGTCTTTTGTACATTGTTCACACGTCTCTCTCGGATCACTTCAGCCTACGAACCTGTGTCCCTTATTTTGGTTATTTTCCCCATTTTCTTATGGGGTGGTGTAGTCGGATTGTATTTGGGTGTGTTCAAACGTACTTACAACGTTGTCCCCCCTCCCTCAGCATTGCCACAAATGCACTGTAAATACATAATATTTTGAGAAGGTCTTTAATACAGAAACATGTTTTTGGCACTGACTGGTTTGGTCCCAACATTTACCCAAAGGTAATGCACAAAGGGACCTTCTAACCAATCAGTTCTTATCTGGCAGCTTTAATCTTTGTACTTTTTCTTTGTGTTAAAAACATTAATGGCATCCTCTCATAACAGCGACTGTACAGTCAGCTACTCACAAATCAGTAGGACTAGAACAACTGGCAAATATGGTTCAACATATATATATATATATATATTTTTTTTTTTTTGTTTGTTTAACTTATTCATTTGTAGTCCCAACTCTGAAGCTGCTGGCACCATATTGTGTTCATACTAATTTTCCTTTTCATTATTTTTCTGCCCTAAAAGTGTATGCATGTCAGAGACTGCAAATCATAGAGATCCCAGATTAAACAGTGTGAATAAATTGTAAGTTAGCCGCTATTTCTACTGAAAGATAAATGCTGTGATATTAATGTTGTTCACTAGAGGCAGCCTTCCTTTAGAAGAAACCTTTAAGCCTCATCTTTTTCGGTTTCCACCTGTTTGAATGGAAATAAATGCTTAGCTCTACAGCAGTATATTTTTTAACTAATGTTTATCTACTAGAAATCTACTAGAGATCATTAAATATTTAACTTTTATAGACTCCAATAAAAGACATTTAATATACTGCTGTGCATTTAAAATGAAGAGACTTTTTTTTGTTGTTTTTTTTTTGTTTGTTTTTTGTCTTTTTCAAGATAAAATACATAAGTTATGGCCAGTGGGGCAGTCATGACCTAATGGTTGGAGAGTTGGGCTTGTGACCCAAAGGTCAGTGGTTTGATTCCCGCACCAACAGTTTTTTTTTTTTTGTAAATAAACAGCACTTTCAATACCATGACTGAAGTGCCCTTGAGCAAGTCACTGAACCCCCAATTGCTCCCTGGGTGCTGGGCGTGTGTGTGCACTCGTGATGGGTTAAATGCACTGGACCAATTTCGACTATGGGTCACCATACTTGACAATACGTTGTCACTTTCCCTTTCATAACAATTCTGTGGGCACACATATTCACTGTTTAGGTAGGGCTACACATATGACTTTAAAATGCGTGATTTCAGTGCAACGTACATGATAATCAAAACCAAACAGATGTTTTTTTTGGCAGAAATCTGAAACACAAGCTAAAATAGCATAGCCCTGTTCTGGAAAAGGCAGCGGGGAGCAGCAGCTCACTTGCACTGAAACAGATAAGCACTAAAACAGCCTGTTTCTGCTTCTGCTCAATATAGGCATTTTTAAAATGATATAATAAATTATTTGTGTGGTATTTTGAGCTGAAACTACAGACACATTCTGGGGACACCTGAGATCTATAATACATTTACATTTTGTAAAAATGGGAATAATACATAGCATAATAGCTAAAGGACTAAACTGGTTCTTTCTCTAACTTGCATTTTAGTGTCAATGCAGGCATGTACAAAACCATATCTGAACCTGGTATTGTGTGGAAGTGATGCGGTTCTAAAGGCTTCTGTATCACAATGTTTCAGGGGAGAAAAAACACATTTCTTATCACATCAGATTGAGTTCAGATCTGACTGTGTAATGGAGGAGAAACACGGACGTCTGATCAATTTGGTGGAGCCAGATGTATGTGCCTTTCATGACACTCAAGGGACACTTTACAATTAGAGTCAAATACAATTATCTTTAAATAACAAAAGGCTCTCAATACATTACTGACAGAATAAGAACATAATACAGTCACATAAAAGTCTGCCTAAAAAGTTACGCTGATGATCTGATGACGACACAGCTGTTTCGCGATTGACCAGATTCACCGGATGACAACGATCACGTGTGTTTCGGGTTTATTCTAACATCCTCATGTGAATGCTCACAAATCTTTTTAGAACAGTAAAAACTTTCAATGTATTTGCAATATTATGTTGAGTCACATTAAAAATAAAAAACTGATAAAAGCATATATAACCCCACTTTATTAGTATTTAAATAGAATATGTTTATGTCAAACATTATTCTTGTTCAGATGGCGATATATTACGCAGTAAATGAAAAGTGTTCCTGTTGCTCATGAAAATGCTTTTGAAACATCTGTGTATTTGATAAATAATGCATTTAATTCACTTCATCTTTGATAGAGTACGCAAACACAGCGTGAGTGTCATTAACGAGAGCAGAAAGTGTCCGACTTGACGGCTCCATTTTCAACTCCGCCCCTGACTGCTCTCGGCTATTCTCGTTGACCGCCGCCTGTAGCCGTAGTTCAAGTCGAACGCACCTACAGACCAAGAGAGCACATGGCAAGAAACATGAGGGCAAGGGAATCACATGACGGAGAACATGACTCTGGCCAAACTACAAAATAAAAGACATGAAAACATGAACATAAACCAAAACCCAGAACAGACATAACAGATCCCCCCCTCTATAGGCGACTCTTGACGCCCAAAAGGAACACCCACCCCAAAACAGCAACAAAACCCAAAAAGTCCAGGAAGATGGTGGAGGTGGAACAGGGGGAGGGATGCAGGGCCAGGCCCGTGAAGGGGAACAGGACCTGGATCATAGCAAGGACCGTAAAGCAAGGGCATGTAAATGTAAATGTTTAACATTTGTTCAAAAAATATCAACTTCTAATTTAAGTCAACGTCCACAGAAGCATATTTTAATAAATGTCATATTTAGGGTACCTGTGCCCTTCAGCAAGTAGAATATATACATTTATACATGCAATGAGATCAATAAATCAGTCCCAATACTGTACATATATACTGACATATTTGCTCTTCAAAGAGCAAATATGTCAGTGGCAATGTCAATAATTGTTTCTAGCCCATACTCCAGTGACCCAGCGTTGCTGGTTGCAATCGTTTTAAACCTATGTACTTTTAGGTTTTTTTTTTTTTCCTATCAATGTTATTTTCAGGTGCTGAAGGTGAAGCAGATTATCTGAAGTGTTTGAGGATTGTGCTAGTTGGGAGAACAGGAAATGGAAAGAGTGCAACAGGAAACACTATTCAAGGAAGAAATGAGTTTGTGAGTCAAGCAAGTATGTGCTCAGTGACGACTGTTTGTCAGAAGAAAGTTTGTGAAGTTGATGGTCGATCAATAGCTGTTGTTGATACTCCAGGACTCTTTGATACGACACTGTCAAATGAACAAGTAGTCGAAGAAATAATGAAATGTGTTTTACTGTCGTCACCCGGACCTCATGTGTTTGTCATTGTGTTGAGTGTGGGAAGATTCACCAAGGAAGAATCAGATACTGCAGATCTGATCAAGAAGATCTTTGGTCCAAATGCTGCTCACTTCAGCATTGTTCTGTTCACTAGAGGAGACGATCTTGGAAATTAATCTATAGAAAAATATGTGGAGAGAGGAAACAATGCTGAGGTCAAGAAACCGATCAGTGATTGTGGAAACAGATTCCTGTCTTTCATTAACAAAGAAAATCAGGACAGAAATCAAGTGATTCAACTGTAAAAGATGATAGAAGAGGTGAAAAATACTAACGAGGGTCGATACTTCACTAACAGCATGTTTGAGGAGGCAGAGATGTCCATTAAAAAGAGAATGAAAGAAATGAAATTCAAACTCACAATGAGGCATTAAAGGCCAAATATGAGATGGAAATTAAGAACCTAAAGAAGAGACTCAAGGAAGAAAAACAAAGAGCAGATGAGGTGAAAGAGAAAATGGAGAATCCGATCAGAATAGAGAGAAGTGAGAAAGAACAAGACAGAGAAATGGCAGAAAGACTGAAGCAAGATCTTCAAAGAGAGAAAATAGAATGTGATATAATGAAAGCGAAACATGAAGAGAAAATAAAAGAGATGGTGAAGAAACATAAAGATGAAGCCAGAAGAAAAGCAGAAGAAATGAATGATTTTAGAGACAGAAAAAAGAAATGGAATTTGCATATAAATAAAAAGCTGGAGGAGCCAGATGAATCAATGGAAGATCATGAATAACTGCAAAAGGGAGAAAAAGAAGAGCTGATAAAGGGGAACAAATGAAAAAAACAAGAACTGTGTCATTTTTTGATCTTTTATTGTTTGTCTGTTTGTTTTGTTTTGTTTTAAATGACTCTCAAATAATTAGTTATGCTCTCTACAGTTGTAACACCAAGCCAGCAGAGGGAGCCCTTACCCATGAACTGACTGTTGCTGCTCCCTCTGCTGCCTCGTTGGTTACTTCCTGTTTGGTGGCCATAAAAGGAGGCCATTTCCAAACAGACATGGCGAAGTATTGTTTTGCTCTAGCGGACTCTACCAAGCGTTTCTCTGTTTTCATTGCCTTGTTTTTGTGATTTTTGCCACGGTTTTGTTTTGTTCCATTGTCTTTATTTTCTGCCATAGTTTTGCCCCATTCCTTGCCATTGTTTTTGCCCTGTTTTTTGCCTTGTTTATTTGACACTTTGGACTGCTCTCTCTGGTTTTGGACTCTGCCTGTTTATTGGATTTACGCTCTCGCCTTGCCCAGGATATTACTGTTTGTTTGGTTATCGACCCTGCCTGTCTGACTACGATCTGTAAATAAAGCTCTCACTTGGATCGTATACGCTTCCTACGAGTCCTCCTTACAACAGTATACAGTAGTCAACATTTGAAGTCGATCAAAACATTTCATCAAAGTTGTCCTAAAATGAAAATCAATACCCATTCTTGTCTTATGGACAACTTTGATAAACTTTTTTGATCCACTTCAAATGTTGACTACTATAGTCCAGACATATTAGTCACCTACCTGATGTGTTTTATTGATGTTTTATAGTAAATTATAATGCAGTTGAATATTAGCGAATTGAATATTAGTCTCAAAGTTTGCATAAAGAGAGTAAATGCAGAGAGTGAACTGTTTCACATTGTGGGTAAATTATTAGATCTTAGATTTTTGAACAAATTATTGTACTCATGCAGTCATAATGGTGTAACACTGATGTTTACACAAGAAAGCATCTATCTATAACAGAAATGTAACATCTATAACAAATCTGTTTTTGATTTACTTTTGTATTTTACTTTTGATTTCTATTTTATACATAGTGACTATCAACAGATGAGATAAAGTTTTATTTGTCATTTACTATTTGTTGTGTTCATTCATTCATTCATTCATTCATTCTAAAATGAATATATTCCAGTCAGTAAAAAGGAGGTCTAGAGGAGAGCTGGGTAGATTATTTGGAAATTGTATTGTATTATTAATTGTATTATGACAAAAATTGTAGTTAGTAACGTAATCCACTACATTACACACTTTAGGCAATGTAATTAGACTGCTTATTGATTACTTTTAGATTACTTTTCAACGAAGTCGTTTATCACATTGATTTAAATTGGATAATCTTTTACCATAAAGTGCACTAAACATTATGTCAAAATTTCCCAAACTGGGGTTCGTAATTAAACAGCAGGGGCTTTATGAGTTTAATGAAAAACTAATAAATAATTAAATCATTTGTTTACCTGCATGTCATTAACCAACAGAGAGCCGTGAACATGCAAATGTGATACTTAATTATTAAAATATGTATTTTAAAATCTCAGGGTACTTCAAGTAAATATATTAAGCGAAAGTTGTTCAGATGATATAAAAGTTTGGGAATGCCTGCACTATTGTAAATAATAAAGAATGTGAATTTGTGTATTTAAAAAAAGTGCATTCTTTGTGTGAATGTCCACAAACCTAGAAGACTTTCTGAATGTAAATGCTAGGATATTTTAGAAAGGAACATTTAAAATATGAAAGTACTTTACAAGTACTTAATTTTTGGGATCTGATTAGAAATCTGTAATCAGTTACTACCCTTATTGCCCTGTTAAAAATGTAAAATGTAAATGTGCAACTTTATTAATGTAACTGATTACATTTGATTACTTTTTGATGACTTTTTCTAAATTTTTCTAAACTGTTAATCAGACATTTAAACCTTGTGTGTAATTCCTGATATGTCCAGAGGGGGGAGTAGCGATTGGTTAATTTCTCTGACACAGTGAATAAATAGGTGTGTATAAATAATTTCTTTCAATTTTTGTCATTGAAATAAATTAAAATAAAAAATAAACCAAAACAAACAAACAAATAAATATGTCAAAAATATAATGTATGTATTTTCAAATAAACATTATTTAGAAATGTAAGTAAAGATTAGCACCCTGTGAGCAACAGCTACTTGTAAAAGTGGTTTGATTAAGAAATAAGGCCATATAATAAATTAATCTAATTGTTTTTAAAGTCCGCATGAAATTAAATACACTATTTACTTTGTTAGTGCACATTTCTAGTCTTGAGGTAAACAATTAATCTGTGTACACTGCAAAAAAAAAAAAAAAAAAAAATGCTTTTCTTAGATTTTTTGATATCTAAAAATTCTAAAATCAAGAAGGATTTTCTAGACAAGCAAAAATTATTGTCTTGTTTTCAGAAAAAAACAAGTCTAAATTAAGTTTTGGCTTGAAACAATTCAGGCAGATTTAGGTAGGTTTACCTGTAAGTAGCCTTATGTTACGAAATGAGATGTTTTGTTATTGTTTTACACCTCTGTTTTTTTAGCACTTTGAACTTTACAAACCTCCAATAAAACCAAGTTATAAAATGTCTAAAGTATGTTAATGTTAACAATTTACATGTATGCATTTAGCAGATGCTTTAAGTTGTATTCATTTTAAGATGTGAGTCCATTACATGTGAATCAAAACTTTTAAACTGATACATTTGTTTTTAAACAAATATTTGCATTTACTTTTTAAAATTTACCTGTTAAAAGTGGATGTGTTTCTAATCACATGGTCGTTTTATTGGCATTTCAATCCATTTTGACCTTTGATATTGAGAACATCAAGGTGTTGGTGATCCAGCATAACGGAGTAAATGCAGGTAAGTTTGGAATTCAACAAAGACAATATTTCAACCAGATATGTATACTTGTGTTTTTATTTATTTAGTTAACTAGTTAGTTAGTAATCAATTATAATCTAATAATGAAAAAAAACAATATTTTTTTCTTTTTTTTTTTGTTAGTTTTATAGGTGAATTTCAAAAGACAAAGCAACTGATATGCAAAATACATTTTTAATACAAATTAAACTTTTTTTAAAAAGATTTAAGAACCTTAAAATAATGTTTCTACCTATAAACAGAGTCACTGTGAAAATTAAGATAATTGATCTGTCATTGAGGTCTGTCGTTATTTTCATGTGTAGCTGTTTACACTGCACCGGTGTTGCTATTTAATTATTTATTTATTCTTTTTGTTTTTTTAAGTGTGTGTAAAGGCTTCTTTTGGTAGTTTGGTGGCCAGAAAATTATTGCAGAGTTACTCCAAGCAGAATCTGTAAATGGAGTCAAAGTCCTTTTTTGGTCGAAAGTCCAAAATGAAAACACACACTTAAGCAGCTATTTTTCAGTCATGCAAGTACAGCTTCTATCTACTTGAATCTGGCAAAATCTCAAAATACTTGTCATGTTACACATGTGTTGGGTTTGGTATTTTTAATCCATTATTGTTGTTGTTAATCTACTTATGAGTAACATGATTCCGTTTTTAATATACGTTATATAAACTTATACACTTATAAAATATGTATATGTGTGTTTGCAAATTCTGACATCAAAGTAATTTGATATGGTCAGGTACAGTATAAGCATCATGTGCAAAGTCCTTTCCCCCTGTGAGAAATGTTCAATACAATATGTGTGTGTTTCAGTGAGTGTGGAAAAAAAGTCAGAAAACAGCCATGTGGGAAACTTTAATACTACGGTTGAGCAGCATTTGTAAGTGAAAATCCTCCAGATGTTGTAGAGAGTGTCAGAGGAAGATTGAAGGACAGACACGTGATCAGCATCCACAGTCCTCAGCTGCTCCAGACAAACATCTCATATCATCAGATCACACACCTTGTAAGTCTTCAAGAATGAGTTGCCTTGACACAATCAGTGGGCTCAAAGAGCATCTAAATACTTGTAACTACTCCTGTACTTACTATATGGTTAGGTTTAGGATTTGGTTTAGGGTTAGTTGCATGTAATTATGCATATCTTAGTTATGATAATAGTAAGTTCATGTAACATGTAACAAGGAAACCTTAAAATAAAGTGTTACCGTATGTATTTATATCTAACCTAAAGGGCATGTATTTACATTTATTACTATTCATGACCAATATCTTGTATTATTTTTATGTTACACTATGGGGTCGCAATGTAGTTTTATATTTAATCATACTGTGCTTCTATTAATTTATTTATTAACAATATCACCAGTGTGTGTTTTATTTTAATTGCCGGGAGTGAAAGAGAGAAGAGTCCAGAGGTCGATCGTCCTAACAGTAAATCTCAGTGTAAGACTCAGTCAGTTCTACTTAACATAGTAGTTTAATATATATTTTGCTGCATTTTTTTTTCAGTGTCAAAGCTGAATCTGGTTGTGTGTGAGTGACGGGACATTAAAATCCTCCATATCAGAGCTGATCCTGCAGCAGACAGACAGGAGATCAGAGCGTGTGTGGAGTGAAGTTGAGATTCACGGTCGTCTGATCAGTCTGGTGGAGCTTCCAGCTCTCAATCGGCTCTCAGAGGAGGAAGTGATGTATCAGACTCTCTGCTGTGTGTCTCTCTGTCATCATGGAGTTCATGCTTTCATCATCATTATTCCTGTTGGTCCACTGACTGATGGAGACAAAGCAGAAATGGAGGAAATCCAGAAGATATTTGACCCTAGACAGCATTTCATCCTGCTATACACCACAGATTACTCTGTTGGAGCACCAGTAATGGACATCATAAAATTCAGCCCAGAATCTCAAAGGTTAATCAGTCTCTATGGGAATCAGTACAGTGTGATGGGTTAAAGAACTTAGAAAATCCAAACAAATTCCAGAACTGTTGTATTATATAGAGAACATGAACAGGGGTGTCGTAGTTGGGTGAAAAGTGGGTCTAAATTACCAGGGCCCCAAGTGGGGGGGAGGGCCCCTGAGGAGTGAAATTTTATTTCCCTTTAAATATAATTTTAAGATCACAATAAATGTTGTTAACTAATGTAAATGCTAATATTTTGGGTAAATGCATCAGTTGATTGATGTATTAAATGGTGTCCAAGTACATACAGTGTCTGAGGACAGGCACCCTCTCCCTTGCACGAAATGGTTTAGTCCACCTTCACCTGGCTTTTTGACTAGGCGCATTTGAAGTAGCGTTCATTCTGCTGAAGCGGCAGACGGCAGTGCATAACTGTGCTATGGAAGATGATGTCTAAGAAAGCTAAATCCGGTTCTCAGAAAAGAAAAGAGAGGCAAGAAAGGGATAAAAAAAAAAAGAAATGAGGGAAAGCAACTGCTAACAGGCTTCTTTCCCAAGAAATTTGAGCCCAAAATGTGAGAGCAAATAGTCTAAAATGAACTCCTGCTGTGGTTACAAAACACTTCAATACCACCGCGATTATCAGTGCTAATAACACAACCGCATAACACAAAATTACACATACATACACATACTAACCCCCTACCCCCCCTATGTGATTTTTAGTTTTTTGTGGGGGGCCCCTTAGCTGAGTCAGTGCAGAGGGCCCAGAGTTCCCAGCGACGCCCCTGAACATGAAGACTGAACCATATTCACTTCAGATGCATGTGAAAGCGCAAGAGAACAGAGTCAGACACGAAACAGGGGATAAATATAAAGAAGAACTGAAGAAAATGGAGAATGAAAATGATCTGTTAAAGCAAAAGATTCAGTTAAAGGGTGAGTGAATTTAATTTTCAAAATCTCTGAAAATCATATGTTCTGTTAGTTTCATTTTCGTGAAATTTTAATTCCTGTTTCAAGTTTCTTACCACTCATCAGTTTCTATGGACACACATTAATCATCACAGCTCTTTGTCATTTTGGTTCATCACTGTGTATTTAAGTATTCACTTCTTCTCCTTTTTCCTGTGTTGTTGGTTACTGAGTGGCAACATACGTTCATGTCTCTGAACTGCAGTGTAATGCAGAGATGTACATATAGGTATAATATTTGGTTTGTGACTTTTTTTTATGTACTTTTTTAGTAGTGGTGTTAAGCATCACTATTACTATGCTGTTTACCGCTTCTACCTTCCATACAATTGTCGGCACATAACTCATCCTGCACTGTTTGCTATAGACCCATAAATATCATTTGGATACCATGCCCTTAAAAACACTCTGGTTTAGAAGCCTTGATCCTGGAGTTTACAATAAAGAGAAACATAACCCTGCAATAAAGAGGAAGTAATCTCATGAAAAGAGAAAATGATCTTACTCCAAAAACAGCCATTAACCTTGTAATTGTAAACAATTCAATGAACCTTTTAACCTGTTTTTTTTTTTTTTTTTTAATATAACAATTGTAGTGTTGAACCATTTGGCCATCTGGTTACCAGGCCTCCAAATGGCATTTTAGAAAGGATGCCTAGACTTTTCCTTAAAATAAAAGTTGAAATAAAAGCTTATTTTGAGGCAAAAGCTTACAGAACTACATCTTTATGATATTTTCAAAATTATTTTTGGTGAACATCATTGTAATAACAGTTTTGCTATTTTTATTAGCAGGTGTAACAAACAGTGATGTTTATGGTGGTAATGGAGTGAGGATTGTGCTGCTGGGAAAGACGGGTGTTGAGAAAAGTGCAACAGGAAACACAATACTGAGAAAAGAAGCTTTTAAATCAAAACTGACTTCACACTCAGTGACCAGAGAGTGTGAGAAAGGAACCTCTGAGTTCAACAGAAGACAGATAACAGTGATCGACACTCCAGGCCTGTTTGATACTGGAGTAGATAATGATGAGACCAGGAAGGAAATTGTGAAATGCATCTCTATGGCGGCTCCTGGTCCACATGTGTTTCTACTGGTGATTCCACTGGGACGATTTACTCAAGAGGAAAAAGACGCAGTGAAGATGATCCAGGAGATATCTGGAGAGAAATCAAGAACGTACACCATGGTGCTTTTCACCAGAGGAGAAGAACCGAGAGGCACAACAATTGAAGACTTTATTGAAGATAATGTAATTTAAAGAACCTCATCCTGCAGTGTGGTAAGAGATACCATGTGTTTATTAAGAAAAAGACTGAAGATCAGACACAGGTTTCTGAGAAGCTGGATAAGATTGACTGTATGGTGGCAGCAAATGGAGGGAGTTTCTACACCAGTGAGATGTTCCAGCAGGTGGAGAAGAACATCAAAGAGGAACAAGAGAGAATCCTGAAAGAGAAAGAAGAAGAAATCAAGAGAAAAGGAGTTGGGAGACAGACATGAAGCAGAAATTGAACAAATAAAGAAAGAAAATAAGAGAAAAATCCCCCCCCAACACCCACCCCCCCCCCAAAGATTTTGGAATACTGTGCCATGCTTATATTCTTTAAACGTAACATCATCCTTGCCATGGAAAAACATTATCATATTATATCCTTACATTAGGCAAACTGCAGCATATATGCATAGATTTGATTTTAGAGTTTGTGTACGCTACTCCATGCCAAAGTGGCTAAGTTGCAGTACTGCAGGTATTAGGAAATTACAAAGTAACGCATTACTGTAATAATATTACTTTTTTCAGTAACTAGTAGTGTAAGGCATTACTCGTCTGAAAATGGTAATATTATTACAGTTTTCCCGAGCTAGTTACTTGCGTTACATTTGCCAGTAGCACCTTCATCACACACAAGGCACACAACACAGAGAACAGAAGGGAAGGGGGGGCGTGAATGGAACAGTGATTGGTCTGGGTTTAGCATGAGGTATCATTTACCATCACCGATTGGTCGACAGCCGGCAGCAGAGCGGCACCCGCAAAGACAGATGGGGAAAAATGGAAGCGTCAACAACGGCAAGCTCTTTTTCAGAGGAAGGTTCCCAGCAACAGAAAGCTAGTTTCGATGGGTGGAGATTCAGACATTATTTTGAATATGTTCAACGGAAGGAAAATAACTTGACGGTGAAGTGCACACTCTGCCCGGGGAGAAAGCTGCTCTCCACCGCTTGTAACTCTACCTCCAACTTGAAGAAGCACTTGCAGCGACAGCACGGACACATCAAGCTCGTTGCGAAGCGACAGAGTGACATGAACGAGCAGCCACACAAGCAGCAAAAACTTTCATTTGAACATAAAGTACTACCAACATCAAAATCCGAGATAAATAAGCTTGTTGCCTCGTAAGTAGTAGAAGAAATGTTACCTCTTTCTACCGTCGAATCCAGTGGCGGTTTTAGGCATGGGCGAACGGGGCAGCCGCCCTGGGCAGCATTTTTTCATGACACGTGGGGGGCGGCACACGAACTTGGAGGAAAAAAAATCATCTTCAATAAAAAAAAAATTCTATTGTCTATGATACCTGTGCTGCCCCTGCTGCTGAAGGAGCCGCACAGAAGCGAGAGGAGAGGGGATGAGGGGAGGGGAGCAGAGTACAGTTCACCTCTCCCAAATGAAGCGGACAGGAGGTGGGCTAAACTATGTCAGTGAGACCTGACTTTATTACAAATAACGCACATTTAATTCAAAATATTACTTTGAAAAAAAAAAAAAGAGAAAAAAATGATAAACACAGACCAATAAGTTGCAAATGTTTTTATTTATTTAATTGTGTGAAATTGCTAATAAAAATAGGTAATAAACGATTATGATGTGGAGGTGAATTGGTTTAGTCTTGACTTCTGGTCGTGAGTGACAGCGTTGGGGGATGAGAAATCTGTTGATTGTCCATTACAAAGTAAACACAGCAATAGAGAGAAAAAGACCAAAGCTGTCAGGTGCCCAATTTAGGAAAAAAAGAATGTTCTCTCTGTATGATTAAGGTATTCATGTCATTATGTTAATTAGTGGTATAACGTTAACTCTTAGGTTTGTTAGCCTTCTTGCTTATGATGCTTGCTATGCTTACCTTGCTAAAAAAAAAAAAAAAAAAAAAAAAAAAAAAAAAAAAACACAATAAAAGCCTAATATACATATATATTATGAACCATTAACTTTTTCCAGTGAAACTATTACAAAATTCCTTTTTGTTTTGTGTTTTGGACACTTTTCCAATAGGATTTACCATCCCACCCACCAGTAGAATCCATAATATACCAGCAGACACTGTTATATTTACCATTAAAACCAATACCATTCAATAGGGGAGCATATCTCATATGATGCCATTATTGATGACTTTGCATCTAGAAAGGCCAGAAATGTAAGATTTTAGGGAGGGAGTCTCGCCGGGGGTGCAATTCAGTGTAGAACCGCCACTGGTCGAATCGCTGTCTTTTCGAAAGATAATCTGCAAAATACCGAAAGCAGGGACAGACCAGCCGTTTTTCGACAGTAAAACCTTTGCAATGTACCTAGATAAATGTTACGCCATGATGGAATGTGAGCTGAAGAAAACGTTTGAGAGCACTGAGTATGTGTCAACGACCGCTGACATCTGGACTTGTCACAACAAAAGCTACATAGGCATGACTTCCCATTGGATTGATCCAAGCAACTTCCATCGTGAAAAAGCAGCCCTTGCCTGCAAAAGAATCAAAGGACGACACACATATGACATTGTGGCCACTGAAATTGAGCAGGTTCACTCATCTTATGGACTGTCAGAGAAGGTCACAGCAACAGTCACAGACAATGGATCGAATTTTGTTAAGGCTTTCAGGTCAGTTGAATAATAGTTTACTTACTTGTACTTATTTGCAAATGTATAAGTTAATGAATTGTTTAATTTGATTGCATTAATCAAGAAGACACCTTATATGATTACATTTTAATTGAATAGGCCACACATTATAGTTTTTTTTCTTCTTTCACTTCTCACATTCAGGGAGTATGAGCCCAAGCCAGCAGCAGCAGCAACATCCGATTCAGAGGACGAGGTATCAGGGGACGATGAAGAAGTGTCATTTACCGATGTACAAGAAGTGCTCTTCACGGAACAAGAAGACCCAGGGCACTTTACTCTCTCCCCTCACTTAAGATGTGCCTCGCACAAACTTAATTTGATATCAACTGTTGATATTGAAAAATGGTTGACAGTGACAAACAAAACAATTTACAGAAGTGCCACTGCAAAGTGCTCTGCCCTCTGGACTAAGGCCAGCCGGTCTACAGTAGCTGCAGAGCTAGTGGAAAGCCTTTGTGGAAAAAAGCTCATGGTGCCTACAGTGATGAGATGGAACTCTTTCCACAATGCAGTTGCACGAATAACTGAGATATCCATACCACAGTTGACAACTCTCTGCAGTCAGTTAGGTGTACGAGCCTTTTCCGAGTGAGAGTACAAATTCCTTGTAGAGTACTGCACAGTCACAAAACCGCTTACAAAAGCTTTGGACCATTTACAAGGTGAGATAAAGTATAGGTTAATGTAAACCTGTGGCTTCTTGCCTTTCCTTTTTTTGAATGTTAAACATTTGAATCAAACAAGTAATTCATTCATTGATTCATATTCATTCATTCCAGGGGAAAATGATTGTTATTATGGCAATCTATTACCGACACTGGAGTCTCTGATGTCAAAGACCTTGGCATTGCGTCCCGGCCTCTCCGAGATGATGGCAAATCTGCCTGATGTCATAGTGCAGGTAGGCTGTGAGTGTGTATTTAAGACTTACTGACTGTAACTTTGTGTGATATGAGTGAAGTCATATGCACAATTGCACATCCCTCCACTATCACAGATGTTTCCATTATCACGGTCTTCTAAATTTCACACTGAAATAGGCTCTTAGAGAATGTAAGAATTGTATACTGGTACTGTGTTTCTGAAGACCTGGTATAGTCAATATGCCTGTTGCATCATTTACATGTCAACTCCTTCCACAGGAAGGTATGTTTTTCCTCTTTAAGAGAAATATCTAATTTTAGAAATCTCTTTCTTACAGGCCATCAAAACCTGCTTTGCTTCTGTTTTGGACAGTAGGGAGGGTCTCCTGGCTGCTGTCACTCTGCCGAAGTTCAAGATGAGGTGGTTGAGGGAAGAGACCAGGAGAGAGGCCCTAAAGACTCTGCTGATAACAGTGTCGTGCTTCACCCCTGGCTGCCCCCCACAACGAGGAGCATGAGGTCAGGCCTCCACAGATTAGTCCAGCATCCAGCAGTAGTGAGGATGACTTTTTTGTGTTTGAGGACGACCAGGATTCAGGATCTTTTGGTCCAGACAGGGAGGTGATGGAGTACCTGAAATCTGGGTCAGAGATGGGGGTCCTAGACAACTTCCCCAAATTAAGAACTTATCTTTAAAATACAATACAGCACCAGCATCCAGTGCTCCAGTGGAGAGGCTATTCAGCCTGGGAAGGCTTGTTCTCACTCCAAGGAGGAACAGGTTTAGGAGACAAGCGCTTTGAGAGACTCCTCCTTATGAGGTATAACCACTACTTTGACATAAGCTGACACATTCAGAAGCTCATATTTTGCACCAGAAAAATGCATTACAGTAAATGCCGACTGTATTTTTCATTTATTTACTTTGAGTCTTCTGTATTTGCTTTAACTCATTTCAACAACCTACCTCTCCTCTGCACTGTGTTTTGCTTTTTAACAATTTACCTCTCCTTTACACAGTGCTGGTAAGGCCAGTCTTTTTTATTTATGGATATATTTTTTTGAGGAAGTTAATATTTTTTTTGTTTGTACTTGTTAATCGACAATCAAATTGATTTTTTGCACTAGACAGTGTTTGTTAAACATTGAGGAAGTTAATATTTGTTTGGACTTGTTATAAATTGACAATCAAATTGATTGATTTTTTGCACCAGACGGTGTTTGTTAAACATTGAGGAAGTTAATACTTGTTTGTACTTGATTGCACAAGTACAGTTGTTTGTAGTTATTTGTGCTAGACAGTGCCAGTCTGTTGTTGGTGTAATAAAGACCCTAAAGAACACTCCTCCTTTGTATGTTCTCCCTCCATCTGATGCATCTCAGGCAATTATAGAGTAATTAAGAAAAAAATGTAACTAGTAATATAACTAGTAATATAACTAGTTACTTTCTCCAGGGAGTAATAAAGTAAAGTAAGGCATTACTATTTTTGAGAGTAATATGTAATATGTAATATATTACTTTTTTGAGTAACTAGCCCCAACACTGTTTAGAACCGAACCGGGCACACCTTTATGTATAAACTTCAACATTGTATAATGCATTAAGCGGTCCTTCAGAGCACAGCGGCAAAAGTTCATTTGAACAACTCATTTGAACTTTGTCGCGGCGTGCGCGCTCCGCTGCGCATCCGCTTTGGTCGAGACCGAAACAAGTCGTCCTTGCAGGGCGGAAGAAATTAAAACGAATGGGTTTCATAGCACAGCGCTTTCCGCATTCGATGTGAAAGCCACTTCGTACGCTATCCTTTATCATTACTCCAACTAATGAGACAGACAGACCGTCAAGCTGCATCAATCACAAATTATCAGACTACAGTGGGTCCACAGCTGAACTACAGAACTACAGAAGCGTGATTTAGCGGTTAGCATGACATGTGCAGGGTTGTTACACAACATAACATACACAACTACATATTTTGAACAATCGCTAGAAAATACAATCTTTGTAGATTCATCATCTTTTGCAAGTGAATATAAAACAGTTTTACTCACAGTGTATGATACAGCGTCTTCTGTATAATGTATGTGTGAATTTCCATGTGAAGTAAACCCCATGGAACTTTTTGGGCAGACAAGTTGTTCGCGATGTAGAACGTGGGTGGACATTATGCAAATCTGTTACTTCGTGACGTGTGGCCATAACAGAAAAAGATTTGAAATCCTGACGACTCGTTTAGGCAAATGTGAGTCGACTCTTTTTTTTTGATAGACAATACCTTTATTGTGCACTGTCGGCTTCACAACTTTGCAGATAGTTTATGTTCACATACAGCTACATGAAACACTACATGAAAGATCATATTTGAAAAAGCATAATAGGGGCACTTTAAGTAAAGATCATGTTCCTATGAAGATATTTAGTAAATTTCCTACCGTAAATATATCAAAACTTATTTTTTGATGTACAGATATATTGTATTCATATTGTCTTCCTTTATTTATCCTGCAAACCACAAGACAATTAATCCAACGTAACTTTTCAGACGTCAACCTCCGACAAGTAAGTTTTACATTTAAATAAAATAATGTGTGCAGTATAACAAGACCTTCAAGATTCAAGCTTTTCAGCCTTGAACAAGAACTTTTCTTTAACATTCAGTTAATGACATCAAGGGAATTTCTTAACATCTTGGAATATAATGATTACTTTTTTTTTTTTTTTTAATCTTAAGAATTAAATAAAATCTCCCAAATAAGTACAAAATAATCATAAGATTATACTGTTATACTAGTTTTTTGTTTGTATTTTGCATATGCAGCACAAATCTGGCCCACAAGATCCACTTTCCTGCAGATTAACCCTAATTAAACACACCTGAGCATGCTAATCAGTGTCTCCAGGAAAATCACACTAGGTGTGTTCGAGCTCATGCTGCGATGCGCAGACCGATCGGCGAGATTAGCCGAAAGCAGTCGGGGAGGAGCTGAAAACGGAGCCGTCAAGTAGGACACGTTGGGGATCTTGTTGCTTCCTCAAACATGGCAGATCACGTGGCGTTTGCCTACTTTATTGCAGATGAACTGGAAGCTATAGAAATACCTTTTTTTTTGTTGGAAGAAATGCAGCAGAATGAACGACGGTAAGTTTATAAACAATATATGTGCATGTGTAAATCAGGGGAGGGGAGGGGAGGGGAGGGGATGAGGTGATGAGAGGAGGGGAGCAGAGTACAGTTCACCTCTCTCAAATGAAGCGGACAAGGAGGTGGGCTAAACTATGTCAGTGACACCTGACTTTATTACAAATAACGCACATTTCATTCAAAATATTACTTTGAAAAAAAGAGAAAAAAAAATGATAAACACAGACCAATAAGTTGCACTTTTTTATTTATTTAATTGTGTGAAATTGCTAATAAAAATAGGTAATAAAAAACGATTATGATGTGGAGGTGAATTGGTTTAGTCTTGACTTCTGGTCGTGAGTGACAGCGTTGGGGGATGAGAAATCTGTTGATTGTCGATTACAAAGTAAACACAACTATGGAGAGAAAAAGGCCAACGCTGTCAGGTGCTCAATTTAGGAAAAAAAGAAGATGAGGAGAAACGGGCAAAAGATAAAGGTATGCAACAATGTTCTCTCTGTATGATTAAGGTATTCATGTCATTATGTTAATTAGTGGTATAACGTTAACTCTTAGGTTTGTTAGCCTTCTTGCTTATGATGCTTGCAATGCTTACCTTGCTAAAAAAAAAAAAAAAACATAATAAAAGCCTAATATACATACACTACCATTCAAAAGTTTTGGTTTAGTACATTTTTATTGTTTTTTTAAGTTTTTTTTTTTTTTTAAGAAATGAATACTTTTATTCATCAAGGATGTATTATGTTAATAATTAAACATTTATTAAAAGTTAATAATAAATAATTTACATTGTCATAAAATATTTATATTTTGAATAAACACTGTACTTTTTAAACTTGTTATTCATGAAAGAATCCTGAAAAAAAAAAAAAATCACAGGTTCCATAAAATATTTGGTCCTATATTGATCATTCTAATAACACATCCGCATATTAGAATGATTTCTGAAGGATCATGTGACACTTAAGACTGGAGTAACAGCTGATAAAAATTCAGCATTTCATCACAGGAATAAATTCTATTTTAAAGTATGTTAAAATAAGAAACATTATTTTATATTGTACAAACATTTTGCAATATTACAGTTTTTTTTCTATATTTTTAATCATATAAATGCAGCATTGATGAGCATAAGAGACTACTTTAAAGACTATTACAAGTCTTACTGACCCCAAACTTTTGAATGGTAGTGTAAATATTATGAACGATTAACTTTCTCCAGTGAAACTATTACAAAATTCCTTATTGTAGTGTGTTTTGGACACTTTTCCAATAGGATTTACCATCCCACCCAGCAGACACTGTTATACTTACCATTAAAACCAATACCATTCAATAGGGGAGCATATCTCATATGATGCCATTATTGATGACTTTGCATCTAGAAAGGCCAGAAATGTTAGATTTTAGTTTCAGCTTGTGTTTTCTGTTCTGCAGTAAAATAAATAATTTAATTTTCTTTAGTGTGATTTATTCTATATTTATTCTATATTTTATTTTGTATATTATTGTATATAATTTTTGGGGTGGTGGGGGTGGCGGGGGCGCCGGGAGGGAGTCTCGCCCGGGGCGCAATTCAGTGTAGAACCGCCACTGCACGTTCATATGTGTATCAGTGGACATTTGAATAAGAGACTGTGAAAAGGGACTCGAAGAACTGCATATTTGAATATTGTATGCTTTGTTTCTTGTAGTTTTCACTGTGTCTACTGAAAAGAGAGAGCGAGTGAAAAGAAAGAGAGACAAATAAACAGCAAAGACATCAGTACGAAGCGTGGCTATCATTTCTTTAGACCAGTGCAGCTACAGTTGGGCTTAGATAGGCCTTGCATGAATTGCCCAGTTAGGACCAACATAAGATCCTTACAGAGCCCACTTTAAGCCCATATGGGCATTCACGGCTGAATCCTGGTGCAAGCCCACTTTAAACCCCTTTAGGCAGGTGGGGCCCAAATGGGTTTGACATGAAATACCCAGTTAAGACCCTTTACAGGTCCCCCTAAAAGCCCATCTGGGCAATCACAGCTGGCCCCGAAGTGGATCCCGGGTGCAAGCCCACTTTAAACCCCTTTGGGCAGGTGGGGCACAAATGGGTCTGTCATGAATTGCCCGGTTAAGACCCACATAAGACCCTTACAGATCCTACTTAAAACCCGCCTGGGCATCCACGGCTGGCCCCCATGTGGATCCCGGGTGCAAGCCCACTTTAAACCCCTTCAGACTGGTGGGCCCCAAATGGGTCTGACATGTATTGCCTGGTTAAGACCCACATAAGACCCTTACAGATCCCACTTAAAACCCATCTGGGGATCCACGGCTGGCCCCCATGTGGATCCCAGGTACAAACCCACTTTAAACCCCTTTGGGCAGGTGGGGCCCAAATGGATTTGGCATGAATTGCCCAGTTAGGACCCACATAAGACTCTTACAGATCCCATTTAAAGCCCATCTGGGTAGCCATGTTGCAGAGCCCACTTTGGACCCATTTGGGCAGGTGGGGCCCAAATCGGTCTGACATGAATTGCCCAATTAAGACCCATGCAGTACCCTTACAGGTCCCACTTTTAGTACGTCTGGGCTTCCACGGCTGGCCCCAATGTGGATCCCAGGTGCAAGCCCATAATGGGGCCCACATTTGCCGCCCATGAAGTCCTCATCTGGGCCCCCCGGGATGTGCCAGAACCCGCCCCCGCGCCCTAGCCACACACCCGGAGGCCCCGGAGGCCCCGGCAGCACCCCCCGATTTCAATCTGGTTTCAGACTGCATCACAGCACAGAGACGGTGCTCGTTAAGATAATAAATGATATTCGCCTAAATTCTGATTCTTGCAAAATATCAGTACTACTAGATCTTAGTGCTGCGTTTGACACTGTCGATCATAACATTCATCTAGAGAGACTGGAAAACTGGGTCAGGCTTTCTGGGATGGCTCTCAATTGGTTCAGGTCATACTTAGAAGGGAGAGGTTATTGTGTGAGTATAGGAGAGCATAAGTCTAAGTGGACGTCCATGACATGTGGAGTCCCTCAAGGCTCAATTCTTGCACTGCTCTTGTTTAGCCTGTATATGCTCCCACTAAGTCAAATAAGGAGAAAGAACCAAATTGCCTATCACAGCTTTGCTGATGAGATTTACCTTCCTTTATCACAAGCAGGGTGGACTATTGTAATGGTCTTCTCACTGGCCTTCCCAGCTGCAGCTTATCCATAACGCTGCTGCCAGGATTCTGACTAGAACCAGAATCTCTGAGCATATCACACCAGTCCTCAGGTCCCTACACTGGCTTCCAGTTATATTTAGAATTGATTTTAAAGTACTTTTACTCGTTTATAAATCACTCAATGGCCTAGGACCTAAATACATCACAGATATGCTCACTGAATATAAACCTAACAGACCACTCAGATCATTAGGATCGAGTCAGTTAGAAATACCAAGGGTTCACACAAAACAAGGGGAATCCACTTTTAGCTATTATGCTGCCCGCAGTTGGAATCAGCTTCCAGAAGAGATCAACTGTGCTAAAACATTAGCTACATTAAATCTAGACTCAAAACTCATCTGTTTAGCTGTGCATTTACTGAATGAGTACTGTGCTTCCTCCGAACTGATTGCATTATGTATAATCATTTTCTGTTTTTAACTGTCTTAAATTTATTTTAAATCAATTTTTAAATAATTTTTAAATCATTAAATCAATCAGTTTTTACATTTTTTGTTTTATTTACAAAAAAATAAATAAATAATAAAAAAAAAAGAGTCGGCTAACATTTGCCTGAACGAGTTGTGAGGAATTCAAATCTTTTTCTGTTACGGCCATATGTCACAAAGTAACATATTTGCATAATGTCCACCCACATTCTACGTCGCGAACAACATGCCTGCGCACAAACAGTAAAATTTCCATGTGGTTCACCTTACATGTACATTTACACATACATGCTGTATCCTACGCTGTGAGTAAAATTGTTTTATATTCACTTCCAAAAGATGATCTACAAAGATTGTATTTTCTAGCGACCATTCAAAATGTGTAGCTGTGTGTAAGGTTGTGTAACAACCCTTGCTAACCGGCTAAATCACACTTTTGTCGTTCTGTTTTTCAACTGTGGACCCACTGTAGTCTGACAATTTGTGATTGATTCAGCTGTCTGTCTGTCTCAGTTGGAGTAATGATAAAGGATGGTGCATTAAGCGGCTTTCACACCGAATGCGGAAAGCACTGTGCTATGAAACCCATTCGTTTCAATTGCTTTCACCCTGTGTGGATGGCTTGTTTCTGCCTCGACCAAAGCACACGTGCAGTGGAGCGTGCACGCCGCGGACAAAGTTCAAATGAGTTGTTCAAGTGAACTTTTCCCGCTACACTCTGAAGGCTTTCCGCGTTCGGTGTGAAAGCTGCCTTAATGCATTATACAGTGTTGAAGTTTACAACATAGCGGTTTGTCCGGTTTGCTTACATAAGCAAATTGCGAGCATTTTCCATGGTAGACCGTGCTAACTTGTCGATTAGCCACTTCCCAGCCAACATGTATATGTGGGCCCCACATGGTTTCTGCTGGGTCTACATGGGTACCAAGTGGGCATGGTCCCAAAATTGGCATCTTATCTGTGGCCCACTTGGGTCGGCTAAGTATGTCCCACATGGGCAAAAACAGATGGGCTCCCTATGTGGGACCTAGTTGGGTCACAAATGGGAAATGAGTGCTTGGGCTCAAAATGGGCAACACAAATGGGGCCCATATGGGTTTTACAAATGGGTTAGACATGGGCAAACACAATTAATCCCATATATATGCTGCCTACACTGGCCCAAGGTAGTACCCGCATAAGCTACCTCTATATGGGTTCTAAATGGGGAAACACATATGGGGCCCTCTTGGTAAAACCACATAGGTAAAAAATGGGCAGACACAATCAGTCCCATATAGGCTACCTATTCTGGCCCAAGATGGTACCCACAAAGGCTACCTCTATATGGGTTCTGAATGGGGAAACACATAAGGGGCCCTCTTGGTCAAACCATATGGGCAGAACATGGGTAAACACAATCAATCCCATATGGGCTGCCTACATGGGCCCAAGGTAGTACCCACATAAGCTACCGCTATATGGGTTCTAAGTGGGGAAACACATATGGGGCCCTCTTGGTCAAACCATATGGGTAAAACATGGGCAAACACAATCAGTCTCATATAGGCTGCCTACATGGGCCCAAGGTATTACCCACATAAGCTACCTCTATATGGGTTCTAAATGGGGAAACACATATGAGGCCCTCTTGAACAATCCATATAGGTAAAAAATGGACAGACACAATCAGTCCCATATAGGCTACCTATGCTGGCACAAGATGGTACCCACAAAGGCTACCTCTATATGGGTTCTGAATGGGGAAACACATATGGGGCCCTCTTGGTCAAACTATATGGGTAAAACAAGGGCAAACACAATCAGTCCCATATAGGCTACCTATTCTGGCCCAAGGTAGTACCCACAAAGGCTACCTCTATATGGGTTCTGAATGGGGAAACACATATGGGGCCGTCTTGGTCAAACCATATGGGTAAAAAAATAGGCAGACACAATCAGTCCCATATAGGGTGCCTGCATGGGCCCAGGGTAGTACCCACAAAGGCTACCTCTATATGGGTTCTGAATAGGGAAACACATATGGGGCCCTCTTGGTCAAACCATATGGGTAGAACATGGGTAAACACAATCAATCCCATATGGGCTGCCTACATGGGCCCAAGGTAGTACCCACATAAGTAATCTTTGTATGGGTTCTGAACAGGGAAAGACATGTAGGGCCCTCTTGCCAAACTATATGGGTCAGACATAGGCATACACAATCAGTCCTTTATAGGTTGAGCTACATGGGCTCAAGGTAGTACCCACATGGGTAATCACTGTATAGGTTGTAAAAGGGGAAATACACATGGGGTAGTGATGGGTCATTTGTGAGTGATCTGTTTATTGCATCTGTTATGTGACAAATGAATTAAAGACTCTGAAGGTAAAGCAATTATTTATGTTCCCTACAAATTATGTCTGGGTGCATTATAATGATTTCCTAATTTAGAATATGATCAAGATTGCATAGGTAGGTGTTTTCAGAGAATTTGTTTGGTAAAAGTATAATTTTCAACGCCACTTAAATGACTGAAATGACTTCAATGAAGATACATTCATTTTAATGAATGACATAGATTTTCTATGGGGTTAAGGTCAGGCGAGAGTGCTGGCCAATTAACCCTCTGGTTGTGTTCGGGTCAAATTGACCCAGAAAAGATATTCTTTTTCCTGGAAATAATAGTTAACGTTATCGCATTGGACTCAAACTTACTGACTTTGTTCACACAGGGTATAAGTAAATTTTTCAGATTTTCGTAACTTTTTCTGGCTTTTATTTCACTTAGTCACACTTGTGGTGTTCCCAGTCAAAAATGACCGGACTCCAAACAACTGCTCATAAATCTGTCATTATGCTATATTATCACTAAATATTAGATTCATTCTTTTTGTCGTCTTGTTTTCTTTCATTTAAAACAATGAAAAGTACAAAATTGCACAGTCACACTCATCAGAAATGGCCAGTAATTGAAAGTGAATGGGGAAGAGCACAAAAAGCAGGATCTTTATTTTGAAATTATTTTATGTTCTGAAAAGGGGCACAAAGTAACACTTATGCTGTTTCTGTTAAATCTGACAATCATGACAAACAAAAAAAGAACACATTAAGATTATTTGCATTATAACATTTCATGGAACAACAAACCAAAACTGTTATTTTAGTTCTATATATCCTGCACACTGACACTGTCAAACAGAGACAATGTTATGAAACAACAAGCTGAATCTCTCTCTGTGCTAAAGCATTTATTTGTAAACTTTCATCTACTCTGTGAGAACATGAAAGCCAGAGGTGGGTAGAGTACCCAAAATCTGTACTCAAGTAAAAGTAAAAGTACTTATGGAAATATTTACTCAAGTAAGGATAAAAGTAACAATCCCAATAGTTACGTGAGTAAGAGTAAAAAAGTATCCGATGGAAAAACTACTCAAGTTATGGGCACATTAGTGTACAAATAATGTCACAGTATGCACTTCAATTTATTTTGATTTTTGGAAAATGGATATGAAAACATGCAGACGTTTAGAATGAACGTTTTTTTTTTACAAACGTGTGTTGTTTGTAAGGTTCACAAGATATTTGTCATTGCTTGCACGAGCGCGCATATGAGGAAAAACATTCGGACAGTGTGTGAAATATGGTACTATAAGGTCAAAGTGCCCATAGTTACCAAACTACCATTAATAGGGTTCAAATAGGCATCATCATATTAGCCGCTTTTCCACTATCGTGATAGAATGTGTGTGCTGAGCGAAAGCGCGCTGTATGATCAAACAGCTGTTACGCTGCGTTCATAGCTCATGCATTAATACTTTGAATAAATGTGTTAGTTTTTAGAAAGGTTTTACCTTCTGTGTCCATCTCCTTTGGAATGCTTATGCCCTCAGCTTTTGTTGGTAACGTTATACCTGTCGTCGCCTTCTGTTTATTTTATTTTTTGCATTGTTGTGTCCTTTTTCTGTTATTTAACAAAGTCCCAAAAACAGAAATATCTGATCATATCTCTGTTTATATTACAATTGCGTTACCAAGGCAACGACTAACACATTTGTATTTACATTCCAAAGAGTTCCGTTACCGGCACCACAGTGGAAAATGAAACCGTATCCGTGCTGACTGGCCGAGATCGGCACAGAACGGTTAAGTGAAGAGAACGGTTCGGGTCGATAGTGGAAAAGCGCCTATTGACACTTACCGCTACATGTTTTTTCATGTTGGAGCTGGAATTTTTGTTCACGGGTGATCTGCCCTCTATAGCTTGAACTTAAGCGGGAGATGCGTAGCAGACTCTCGCGAAGCAGCCTCTCCAACGTCTCGCGAGACTTCAGATCAAGTCACGTAAACGAATTATTATTTTATATATCTAATATTTATTACAATTTTGTCAGTAACGGAGGAACGTCATCAGATGTAGCGAAGTAAAAGTAAAGTTTTTTCACTAAAAATGTACTTGAGTAAAAGTAAAAGTACCTATAAATATACTTTTAAATATAAGTACCTTTAAATATACTCTAAAAGTACTAGTTACCCCAAAAATTTACTCAAGTAAATGTAACGAAGTAAATGTAATTTGTTACTACCCACCTCTGATGAAAGCCTTAAAACCTAAGTTAAAGACAAGGCAGTTTGAGCGTGTGAGTGTATGAGAGGTTTATCACAGAGAGAGTTATCATAAAAGCATATTGCATGCAGTCCAAGGTAGGATGAAATAAATATAATACTCACAATAGTTTGTGTGAGATAGCGTTAGTATACATGAATCTATACATGCACAGGTCCAAGGCCTTTATGTTTTCAAGCACAAAATGCTCCTGAACACTAGTTGTTTCTTTTACTTTCATTCTTCTCCATTCACTTTCAATGGCCAGCCATTTTGTAACTTTGTGCAGTTTTGTACATTTTTAAGATGCTATATTATCACCAAAGATTGAATCCAATATTTGGTGATAATATAGCACAATGACAGATTTATAAGCAATTGTTTGGAGTCCAGTCATTTTTGACCGGGAACACCACAAGTGTGACAGGAATCCGAACACAACCAGAGGGTTAAGAACAGGGATACCATGGTCCTTAAACCAGATACTGGTAGCTTTGGCACTGTGTGCAGGTGCCAAGTCCTGTTGGAAAATGAAATCTGCATCTCCATAAAGTTTGGTCAGCAGCAGGAAGCATGAAGTGCTCTAAAACGTCCTGGTATACAGCTGCGTTGACCTTGGACCTCAGAAAACACAGTGGACCAACACCAGCAGATGACATGGCACCCCAAACCATCACTGACTGTGGAAACTTTACACTGGACCTCAAGCAACATGGATTCTGTGCCTCTCCTCTATTCCTCCAGACTCTGGAACCCTGATTTCCAAAGGAAATGCAAAATTTACTTTCATCAGAGAACATAACTTTGGACCACTCAGCAGCAGTCCAGTCCTTTTTGTCTTTAGCCCAGGCGAGACGCTTATGACGCTGTCTGTTGTTCAAGAGTGGCTTGACACAAGGAATGCGACAGCTGAAACCCATGTTTTGCATACGTCTGTGTGTAGTGGTTCTTGAAGCACTGACTCCAGCTGCAGTCCACTCTTTGTGAATCTCCCCCACATTTTTGAATGGGTTTTGTTGCAGTTCTCTCCAGGGTGCAGTTATCCCTATTGCTTGTACATTTTTTCTACCATATCTTTTCCTTCCCTTTGCCTCTCTGTTAATGTGCTTGGACACAGAGCACTGTGAACAGCCAGCCTCTTTTGCAATGACCTTTTGTGTCTTGCCCTCCTTGTGCAAAGTGTCAATGGCCGTCTTTTGGAAACTGTCAAATCAGCAGTCTTCCCCATGATTGTGTAGCCTACAAAACTAGACTGAGAGACATCTAAAGGGCTTTGCAGGTGTTTTGAGTTAATTAGCTGATTAGAGTGTGGTACCAGATCTCTTCAATACTGAACCTTTTCACAATATTCAAATTTTCTGAGATACTGAATTTGGGGTTTTCATTAGTTGTTAGTTATAATCATCAAAATTAAAAGAAATAAACACTTGACATATATCAGTCTGTGTGGAATGAATGTATACATTATACAAGTTTCACTTCTTGAATGGAATTAGTGAAATAAATCAACTTTTTGAAGATATTCTAATTATATGACCAGCACCTGTATATGCTATATAATGCATTGTGACAAATTGCCATTCATTTTCTGTACAAATCTTCACTAAACGCTAACGTTTTGTAAATACTTTTTCCCTGTTTTCGGGCACATTTAATTTTTAACCACTGAAATATAGCTTTTTGGGTGCTTCGTGTCTCTGTACCATAATTCCACTAATAGACGTGATGGCAAATCCAGATGGCGGCTGGCGTTCGCAGATGGCAGCTCACTTGACCGCGGTGATTGACCCCGGGTAGAACAGACACAAATGTGTCCTTAATTATTAAACCGCTTTCTATCAGAGTATCCACCATCTGAATTTCACTGAGAAATAGCACTATAGCCTTATTCATTCGTGAGGCAGACCTAATGTTAGCACCACCGATCAAAGAACTCACAGCTAATAAACATTCCTCCACCGAGACTGAGGCATCTGGCATGCACTTGCAACCGTGCCGTACAGTCATCCCTAGATAGTCACCTGCGTTTGTCTCCATTACTCGGAGCACGCTGACTAAAAGTCAGCTAGCGCTGTACAAACTTTACTCAAAAACAAATTTCTAACCAAATCTACAATAGCAAGAAAATAGAAATAAGAGAAAAGAAACTCACTCAAGAACGCTCTCACTCATGCCAACACCAAACACCTCCACAACTCTTGCACACACGCACGAGAGAGAGAGAGAGAGAGAGAGAGAGAGAGAATTTGAATTTTAATAATTCAAAACCTTTATTACAAAAAATTCTCCTATTCACAATACATTCCTACAGTACAACATAGTAAAAGAGACTCACAAAGTAAATGTGAACATCAATTCACCCTCAAAAACTAAGCACAAAGCCTAATTACAACACCAAATACATTCAAATGTGACAAAATCATCAACAGACTTATAATAAAGAAAATCAACAAGTTAGAAAACACAGCTACTATATTCTGATTTATTTTTTGTTCTATTTTCTTTTTCCTACTTAAATAAATGGCCAGTTTTGCTTGGCCTAGAACAAAATTCAGAAGTTGACAAACAATTTTTTTTCTCACATATTTGAACCCCAAAATAAAAATCTCCAGAGAAAAAGTCTCATTACAACTCTTAAAAACATTGCTTAAAACTAAAAACAAAGGTTGCAACCTACACTGTAAAAAAAAAAAAAAAAAAAAATCCTGTAAAAAAAATGGTAAAAAGACTGGCAGCAGGGATTCCAGAGATATCCCGTTAAATTACAGACTCAAAATTACAAGCAAAAACTGTAAAAATACAGAATAAACTTTATGGTCAAAACTCATTAAATTACAGTAAATTATCATTGATAATATACAAAAAGTATGTTAAATTACATAGAAAAACAATCAACTTAATTGCCATAAATTTAAGGTTTTATTTAGTTATTTTATAGAACTCATCTGTCCATCTACAGTAATTTACTTTTACACTACAGTTTTTCCATGTACAATAACTAAGAAATAATTTATAAAAACGAAGTAAACACATATTTTTTAAAGGATTAATCCTTCTTTTTACTGAAAATTTAAAAAGGTATTTAGAAGTTATTTTATGTCTACCTGGAATCATTTTGTTAAAATACAGATATTATTAATTAAAATAATCAAAAAAAATGTTGCATAAAAATGTTGTAAATTCGTAATACAAAGACAATGTCTGTAGATATACATTTTAATCATTCATTTTCCAGAAATATTACAGTTTAAAATGTTTGGACAGTAGAGAAAATAGCACAGTACTCAGAAATACATAAAAACAACAGCAGAATTTTCAGCCAATTTCTGTAAAATTAACATATTTATTAACAACATTAACAACATATTCTACAGTCACAGTATTAGTCATTGTACAAAAGCATTGTATGTCAAGTTAAATGAATAAAAAAATTATAGGAAACATGTTTAGTACATAATTTAGAACATGCAAAAATACCTACATCCAAGAGACAACTGCAGTATATCTGTATACATTTACAATGACATTTTATCCAAAGAAACATATAATATCCCAGTTAATCTAACACAGTAGACATAGCAGATTTTTAATAAACAGAAAGTGTTAGTATTAAAGGGATAGTTTCTGTGTATATGACTTTCTTCTTGCAGACAAAGACAATCAGAGTTATATCAATAAACACCCTGGCTCTTCCAGGCTTTATAATGACAGTAAATGACTGCCATGAGTTTGAAGCTCAAAAGTGCATCCATCCTTCATAAACATACACTACATAGTTCCAGGGGGGTTAATAAAGCCCTTCTGAAGCAAACCATATTTTACACTTTTAAAGTAAAAAAAAAAAAAAAACTTGCTTCCAGCAAAATGCAAGTTATGTTTAAATTGACTCTGTATGGCTGTTTTTATGGTAATAAAAACACTTTGAGTAAATGATATGTGGTTCAATTTTTTCTTATTTTTATGGAAATAATCTGTAATTATTACATGACATTTTATGTTAAATTACACATTACTCTGTAAAAAAACAGAAAATGTATGTAATATCAAAATACAAACAATTATCTGTAAATTTAATGGTGGAAATTTAAAATACAGAAAATATCTGTAAAACAACAGGGTTTTCAACGTATAATGAAAAAAAGGTAAAATACTGTAAAAAAAAAATACAGAAATTTACATGTAAAATTATGTTTTTTTTAACAGTGTATGACAGCTGGTAAAAGTATGAAAAATTGTTTCCCTATTACAACAAAAAGGACATACAGAAGCAACCTCAGGGTTTAAAACTGAGATAAAAGCATTAACTGTGATAGCACCATGAAGAATTCTCCACTGCAGATCACCTATTCTCTTGGTCAGTGGTGGTTTATATAAGGATCTCCACTCAGGTTTTGTACTTTCATCTAGTTTTAAAAAAATCATGCCAGAGAGTATCAACTTTTCCATTTAAAACCTTTTTACTAAAAACCAAAACACAAAACCTGTACAAAGATTTACCAGTACTAGAGAAAAAAAAAATCTTTACACAGAGAAGCAGCACCATCAATGAAAGGAGAAATAATTCCTTCAGTATTTATAGACAAAAACAAGCAAGGACTTGTTTTTTGTATTAGAAATACAGGAACCTTCATAGTACTCTGTTAACAAGTCCATTTCAGTTGGTTTAAGAGCAGTTTGCCATTTCATCAGTAACTTGGTAGCCAACGAATAGACCTGATTCCCAAGTGTTGAGCTAATGCTGCTTCATTCTTAAAATCTGGCCCTACAATATTCAGCAGCTGTCTCAGAGTAATAGTATTATGATTAATTAGCAACTTACTAAGTACAGGAAAAAAGGAGCTGTCTGTTAAGTCCAACCGAGAACCATAGATCAAGGGCTCCTCTAGCAACCAGTGAGGAGAATGTGAGTCTTCTGGTCATTGAATAACAAAGAGGCTCCAGACCTTAAAAATGTTCTTATAAAAAATTGGCAATGTAGAGGTATCCAGTTTTAGGGGATCCAGCCCCTACCATGCAAAACTCCATAAAACCAGGGTTGAAACAGCACGTCTGCTAAAATTTGAAGGTCCATCCAACAGTCTTTGAACAAACTGCAAACGAAAGGTTGCAATCCTGCTTTGGAGATGAACAAGTCCTTGACCACCTTCCTCCTTAGGCAAAAACAATATATTTTGTGAGACACAATGGAATTTACTCCAAAAAAAGTCCACCAGGACCGCCTGAATTTTTGAAAGCAACTGTAAAGGAGGATCTACACAAGCAAACTTATGCCATAAGGAAGATGCCACCAATTATTAACAATTAAAATGCGCCCTCTGTATGACAATTTTGGGGACAAAAACTTCCATTTTTCTAGATGACCTTTGACATTTTCAAATAGACCTTCCCAGTTTTTCTGTACTATTGTCTCAACATCTAAAAAAAACCCAGATATTTAAAACCTTCTTTCCCCCAATGTAAACCAGCAGGAAGTCTTGGTTTTCCACTTTTCCAGCTTCCTAACAACAGTGCTTTACTTTTATTCCAATTTACATTAGCAGAAGATAAAACCTTGAATTTACCAAGCAATTCAGATAAAACCTGTACATTGCTTACTAATCATAACTACTATATCATCAGCATATGCTGACAATAAGAGATTACCATCACAATTTGGCAAAGATATACCATGAAGTTTCATTCTTATTTGCTGTAATAACGGCTCTATGGCCAAAGAGTAGAGCATACCAGAGAATGAACACCCCTGTCTAATGCCTCTACAAGCTCTAAAAGGAGCACATAAACCACCGTTCACCTTGAGAATACTCTGAATGTCACTATAGAGAACTTTCACCTGATCTATGAAATTTCTACAAAAACCAAAGGATTCTAAAACTCTCCATAAATAAACATGCTCCACACGATCAAAGGCTTTCTCTTGATCCAATGATATTAAACCACAGTCTAAATTTAACATCTTAGAGACATCAAGAAGATCTCTAATCAGGGAAACATTATCAAAAATTGACCTACCAGGGACACAGTATGTCTGGTCAGGATGTATAACTTGGTCCATGACCCCTGCCAGCCGATTAGCTAAAACTTTAGAGAGCAGCTTGTAGTCACTACAGAGGAGGGAGACTGGCAGCACTTGATATCCGTCAGGTCACCCTTTTTGGGTAGGAGAGTCAAGACTGCCCTGCGGCAACTCAACGGCAGCAGCCCTCTGGCTAAACTGTCATTCAGTACCTCTAGCAAGTCTTCTCCAAGCTCTGACCAAAAAGACTTATAAACGTCAACAGGCAGACTATCGATCTCTGGTGCTTTTCCCAGCTCCATACCTTGGAGGGCTTTACACAGTTCCTCCATAGTCAAAGCACCTGAAATTTTTGTATTAACTTCCTCCGACACTTGAGGAAGATTATCGAAAAAGTCATCCCTATAATCCTTACCCAGTTAATTTTTGAATAAAGGCTCATAAAAAGTGACTGCTCTCTTACGAATGTCTTTGAGGTCAGTTAATAACACTCCAGATTCTGAACGTAAGGCATGAATGACCCTGTACTGTCCATTCTTCCTTTCCAAACTGAAAAAAAAAAAACCTTTACGGTATATCTATCTCATTTACACTTAAAAACCGAGACCTGACCAGAGCACCCTGTGCTTTAGCCCCTAATAGGTCAGATAACTGAGTCTTCTTATTTTTTATAAGAGACTCCACATCACTCTGGTTTCCAGGCAAGTGAACCAATTCTTGCAACTTTAAAAGGTCAGTCTCTAAGGTGTTTAAAATCAGGGTTACCTCACTAGTGACTTTCTGAGAGTATTGTTGACAAAACTGTTTTATCTGGACTTTCCCAAAATCCCACCATTGCTGCAGTGTTCTAAAAGATTTGTTATAAAAGTTAATTTAAATGCCAGTAAGCACTTCTTGGCTTAATAGAGTTTAAAAAGATACAGCACTGCACCATACTATGATCTGAAAGACATGATGGGGTAATAAAACAACTCTTAACTATACTACCATGATGTTTGAAGACATAAAACCTATCTAGTCTTGCCAAAGAAACCATGTTATTACGAACATGAGTCCAAGTGTATTGTTTTTGCCTGCTCTGAGAGAGAGAGAACAGCAGTATTTAGTAGCAGATTTCACAAATCTGGTTCAAGAATCTATTGAGAAATGTCATGTAGCTTTCCACTCCGCGTGTGTGGTGTGCGCTACTGCGTACAGAGCAAAATCTACAGTGTTGAAATCCTAGTGTTAATGACTTTTAGAATGAAGTGTGAAAGTTAAAGTTGTGTTGTTGAATTTTAGAGGATTAACACTAGCTTGTGTGAATAAAGTTTTTAATCTTACTCACAAAATGTTTTTGTGTAATGTCATATCATTTTTTTATAACAATATTTATATGTTGTGTGGGCCTAAATGTTTGTTAAAGATATTTTCTTCTACTCGCAATGCAAAACACACAAGGTTGTTTTTTATAGGGGAAACAACCAAATATAAGTGTTTAATCTCATTTATAACATATATCATAACATTAAATTGATTTATAGTGATATTTGTGTGCATTCATATTTTCTGTGCAGACTGTAGTCCTAAACATTTTAAAAAGGAAAGCACTGACAGAGAGTGTTTTACCTTATTTACGATATGCATTTCATAAAATAAAAAAATAATATGATTTAATAATGATATTTATATGCTGTGCATGCCTAAATGATCTGAAACGTTTCTCACAGATGAAATTTGAATTGATGTCAAATCAAACCACCATAAACTGCCCAAATCAAAAATGGAAATATCAGTAATTGGTTCTTGAGTGTCTCATGACCACATTTTGTATCACATTGTATTACATGAACTACAGATCAGATATGAGTTTTTGGTATGCTTGCTGTAACCCAGGTTACTAACAGTTAGTGAAAAAAAAAAACCTCCTTTAAATCAAATGGAAGATTGAAAGCATGAAAGAGGCTGAAAAATATATATAATGGTGTAATTGATTTTATTAATTATATAAAATTATATATTTATAAGATACTGAAGACATATACATATATCCAATAACATTGGCTTAACTAGTGAAGCATCCAATGAGATCGCGATTTGATTTCACGTCACTAAATCTCCGCCATTGCGGCTTGATCTAATCTTGCACGTTAGAGTTTTTTCTGTTTCTCCGTAACCTCCGATGCAAGCGGATGTTTCTCCAATCCCGGGAGATTCAGTGCACCGAAATCGAAGAGAAGTAATGGTTCAAAGAGAAGCAGATCGTGTCGGAGAGTGACTAATCGGAACGCGATTGTTCTGGAATTTTCCTGTTCAGTCGATGTACATGTGAATGGGTTCCTTGGCCAGGTTTTTTCCTTCCTGTGATCTCTGTTTGAGTATGTGGAGTTCAGCTGTGAATGTCGCCTGATCTGGATGTGGATTGATCACAGTGTGAATCGTTCTGCTTTGTGAATCGTCTCAACTCCTTCCTGCATTTTCTGTATTGCACCTCGGTGGGGTTGGACTGGCGGGCCACCTGTTGAGTGAATCCTTAGAACTTCCTGTTGAAAAATACTAGAACTGGACCTGCTTGTCGTCGAACGGTAGGACTAGAATTGCACAACCAATTTTTTTTTTTTTTTCTTTTTTTTTTTTTCTTTGTCCTAATCCTGGATCAAATGCAAAGACTGTGAATTACATCACCTTCAAGGATTTTCTTTTCTGAAGCTGGATTTGTGGACTGATTATCGGTTTAATTTGTCAATCTTTTGACTTTGGTGAATTCCATTTTGTAATGGATGAACTTTGGGGTTACTGATTATTCAAACTGGGCATTTTGGTTGAAAATTGTGAACCCAGTGAGAATTAGTGTTGATGTGATAAGTGTAAATGTTTCAAGAGTTATAACTGCATAGGGTTTAATTCAAAACGAATCCTTCAGACGCAGAAAAGACAGCAGAAGTTTTATTTTAAATTGCCTGTCAATACACAAACAAATTATATTTGCGTTAATTGAATTCTCAACTGGGAATTCACTTTCTTTTGCCCAAAGTGAAAGAACCCTCAAATTCTTGCGAAGTAAGAAAAAAGTTAGTAACTCATGGTGTGAACAATTCCGTGTTACTGCATTTATATGAAAGCAGTTATTTTCTTTTATGTTCAATACAGTTAAACCTTGCTCTTACCTTAACATTTGACTGTCTGCATTTGTTTACTCTTGTTGCACCATCTCTCTCTCTCTCTCTCTGGACAAATCTAGACTTTTGAGTTCACTGGTCCAGTTGTATTGCTAACCCGAAAATCATACCACAAGTGTGGGTTACACTTGCACTATCATTTATTTATGTGCTGTCCTATTTACAGGTGCATTCATTTTGATAGGCAGAGCCCTGCCTCAGCAGTGAGAATTGGAGCATGAAATTCAGGAATTGCAACTTTGTTAAAAGACCCATTTTCCTGTAAGACTGACAATCTTTTTACAAAATATATATATACATTTACAGTGAGTTAAATGTTTTTCCTTAACATGATAGTTCACCCAATAATGAAAATGGATAGAAACCCCCAAAAAGTATGTGTACTTTCTTCATGGAGCTGAATCATCTTCACTGACTCCAGACCAGAGCTATGGTTTTTATAACAAGTAAAATGACAGCTGAAAGATGAATGTGATAACTTCCTGTTGCAACGAGCACAGCAGATGTATTTACCTCAGAGAAAAAAAGCACATGGATTGTATTTTATGTTGTTTTTATTAATCTTAATTGTGCACAACTCGTGTGGTTTTCCTGGTTGAAAGTGAGCTGCTGTGCTAATAGAGTCTCGTGAATGCGCTTGCATGCACAGAGACCAACAGTCGGGTCAGGATATTCTGTACATAATATGTTCAGTTTGTTTCTTACCAGATCCTATACCCACAACACTTTGAAAATTATGACACGTGTGACATGGGACCACTCTGTGATACTTTTGCGTCTTTTTTTAAGAGCCTGATGTTAAGAGCCTGCCATTTTATATATATATATATTACAAATAATTAAAAAAATAATAATAATAAAAAAAATAATAATTAATTGATTCTTGTCTTTGTTCAGTGAGCATTAACAGACAGACTTTGTTCAGTGAGCATTAACATAGATTCAGTGTTGATGGTAATGAATGAGATGCTGTTGTTTTAGCAGATAAACGTAAGCAATTTAAACCCACTGACATTCAGAATATTTGTGCCTTTGCACTAGTTTGCTTTGATATTATGTTTTAATTGTTGTAAAAACATGTTGGTTATATGTATTGAAAACATTGAATATGAAGAAATTTTGGTGCAGGGAAAAAGTATTACAATTTTCCAAGCAAAATAAATAAATGTAAACATGCATTGTTTTGTGCATTTTTGGTGGATATATAGGTTGCACTAGACTTTCCATCATTTTGATGGACAGGGTAATAAAAAATCAATCTATTCATGTTAATTTTCATATTTTAATTATAATAACACTTTTATTAGGGCCCGAGCCCTGACTCTACAGCCCTGACTCTACAGCGCCCCCTGGAATTTGGAGGGTCATATAGCACACATACTTGCATGTACACATATGAAACTTGGTACACATATAGAACTCATCAAGTTGAACAACTTTCACACTCTATGTCATTAGCTAATCCCAACAGGAAGTTGGTTATTCTGGGTTTTGTCCAAAACACATGCTCTGGAATTTGATATACTAGTCCTAGGTTTTTTACCCATTCTAATTTAAACCCATTAGCTGCGACCAACAGGAAGTCTGCTATTTTGATTTGAATGTGGATTTTTGGAAAAATCAGGCTATAAACAAATTCATACTCCTCCAAGCAGGAATACATAGTTCACACCAAACTTTGTCAACATGATGCCAACATATTGAAGATGTTAAATTGCGAACAGATTTGGGATATCCGGAACGGTTGATTTATGGTGATTTTTTTTAAAGTAGCAGTAAAAAACATGACCGTAATTTTAAAATGCAGCATCCAAACACTTCAAAACTTTGTACATACATAGAACTAGTCATTCTGAGAAATAAATGCTTACTTCCATCGATATAAAATAGTCTACAAAAAATAGAAAATTAATAAACTATTCAACATCTGATCTCACTCTAACTTTGTGTCGGGGGATGGGCTTAAGTCTGTGTATGTGTGTGTGTAAGTGTGACTGAGGTAGTTGAGTGGCTGTGTGTGTGTGTGTGAGACAGAGAGAGACAGAGTGCATTTAAAATGCTTTATCCTAACTCTTCACAACTTTTTACACATGAAAAACAAGTAATTCTTAGGAAATATGTTTATCATGTTTTCAGAGACCGCAGAAACATTTAAAATATCACACTTGTAAACTAGCAGATGAAGACTGTAATACCAAGAATGAACACTAGATGACCTCATAGGATAAGGAATCTTTTTCAGCTCATTCTCAGTGTACCAGAATGACTTACAAGCACTTTGCTTTTAACCCTTTCATTCATGTGACCCTTCAATCCAAACTGGTACAGGGTTACTGTCAATGCATGTGCCCGCTGGGCACCGTTTTTCTGATTGCACCAGGGTTGCGGATGCGCTGATCTCAAGACATTGGGGATGAAAAATTGTGAGGGGATTTTTGATATCTCGAACGGTTTGGCCGTGGCGACGCGTTGAAATTATGGCGAGAAATGAGAAACAGGGAGTGGCTAATAACTACTGCACACATTGTCTGATTCGGATGAAACTTCAGTGGTTTGTTCGTTGTATGATGCCGATCACATAGATATGACTATTAGGAGTTAAAGTTATAGCGCCACCAACTGGCACCAGGAAGTGTGTCTCTTTTAAAAGTGCTTTGATATCACATGGTTATTTTTACCCGATTTGCTTCAAACTTCATCAGAATAATGTCAAAACACGGCCGATGAGAATCTGTAAAGGGGTTGTTGATACATTAAATGCTGTTGCCATGGCAACATGTGAAAATGTAACATTTGTTTCCTGTGCTTTTGGGGCACTTAATAAGCTTAGATTTTCATGAAACTCAACACACACATCAGTATTAATGATAGTTAGACACTGGCAAAGGCTCATAAATGGGCGTGGAGGAGGCGCTCTATAGCGCCACCTTTTGTCAAAAGTTGGGGGGGCTAGTTTTAGCTACAGACACCAAACTTGGTGTGTATATTGGTCTCATCAAGCCGGACAACTTTCTAATTTACACCCATTAGCTGCGACCAACAGGAAGTCTGCTATTTTAATTTGAATGTGGATTTTTGGAAAAATCTATAAATCTATAAATAAATTCATACTCCTCCAAGCAGGAATAAGTAGTTCACACCAAACTTCGTCAACATCATGCCAACATACTGAAGATGTTAAATTGCAAGCGGTTTTGGGATATCTTGAACGGTTGATTTATGGTGATTTATTACATTAGCAGTAAAAGTAAAAAAACGTAATTTTAAAATGCAAATTTAAAATTTTCATTTTTTACATACATAGAACTAGTCATTCTGAGAAATAAATGCTTAGTTCCATCAATATAAAATAGTCTACCAAAAACAGAAAAATAAAAAACTATTAAACATCTGATCTCACTCTAACACTCTCACTCTAGCTCTGTGTGTGTGTGTGTGTTAAGTGTGTGTGTAAGTGTAAGTATGAATGTTGAGAGTGGGGGAGGGTGGCTTTGAGAGAGGGCGAGAGAGAGACCGAGTGCATTTAAAGTGCATTATCTTAACTCTTCACAACATTTTACATGTGAAAAACAAGTCATTCTTAGGAAATATGTTTATCATGCTTTCAGAGACCGCAAAAACATTTAAAATATCACACATGTAAACTATCAGATGAACACAGTAATACCAAGGATGAACACTACGCTCATTCTCAGTCTATCAGAATGATTTAAAAGCATTTTGCTTTTAACCCTTTCATTGCTGTGACCCTTCATTCTAAACTGCCACAGGGTTACGGTCAATGAATGTGCCCGCTGGGCATCATTTTTCTGATGGCACCAGGGTTGCGGATGCGCTGGCGGCGAGGGCCCGTCATCGCTGCTCGCAGCTATATTTTATTTATTTTTTGCGCTTTTTTTTTTTTTCTTTTTTTTTTTTTTTTTTTTGCTGTACTGCGTGTGCATCTGTGAGAGAGAGCGAGAGAAAGAAAGCGTGAATTCCGTATATATAAAAAAGATGGAAAACATGAGAATAGTTGACATTTTTACCCCATTGTTTGTTATGTTTATTTGTTTAGATTTTTGTTTGCACAAGGAGTCTGACAACAGCGAGTGCTCTGCACAGAGATCTGATCTCATCATCATCCAGTCTGTCTGGAATGACATGAAGAAACAGAACAAACTCAGACAGACTAAATCCAGAAGAACTGTGACAAAGTCTCCAGGATGCTTCAAGAAACCTACCTGCAAAGCTGCAGCACTGTTAAAAGTTTTAGGCACTTGTGTAAAAATGCTGTAAAATGAGGATGCTGTCATAAATAGATTTTCTTTATCCATTACCTTCTATTAACTACATGAAATCAACATTTGGTGCGACTATTCTTTGCGTTTACAGCAGCTTTTGCCCTAGGTGCACTTGCCCAAAATTTTTCAGGTAGCTTTGTAGGTAGGTCTCTTGAAGCATCTAGGAGACGATGCGTTCTTCTGGATTTACTCTGTTTCAGTTTGTTCTGTGTCTTCATGTCATTTCAGGAAGACTGGATGATGATGAGATTAGAGGCACTTAAAACGCTACTAAATTCATGCAAGTAAATTTTCTTATCAAAACATACCTTGGACATTTTGTGACTTTTTGTTTTATTGGAGGTTCATCAGATAAATGTCAAAGTTAAAAAAAAAAAAAAAAAAAAAAAAAAACAGATATATAAACAATAAAAACACAATCTCATTTTGCAACGCAAAGCCACTTAATGGACAAGTTTACCCAAAACTGAAAACATCATTATTTTTAGGGCTTTTTCATTGAAGAAAGCAATATTATGGATTATTGACTTTTAAATGCACATAAACACATAACTTTTGTCTTATCAAGATGTTAATTGATGGACTGGAGTGGTGTGGATTACTTGTGGATTATTGTGATGTTTTTATTAGCTGTTTAGACTCTCATTCTGATGGCACTCATTCACAAAACTAAACTTACCCAAAAAAAGTGTAATTTATGCTTGGCTATTGAACATGACAGTTTCACATAAGTCTACACCATTTCTTTTTTAAATCTTCAATATCCTTTTTAAGATTTTTCACTTCTTCACTTTTCTTATCTTTAAAGTGTTGATAGAGTTTTTCCAGAAATTCCTGTTGTTTCTTATGTTCTTCCAGCATATGTTGGAGATCTTGAACGTGCTGCTCTTTTCTCTCTCTGAATTCATTAAATTCCTCCGCTTTTTTTCTGGCTTCATCTTCATGTTTCTTCTTTATGAATTTTATTTCTTCTTCATATTTCTGTTTCATTTCATCTCTCTGTTTCTCATCTCTTTCTTTTCTTTCTCTTTCTCTTTTCTTAATCTCTTTTTCTTGCTGTTGTTTCAGATCTTCAATCATTTTCTTCCATCTCTTTCTCTCTTCTTCTCGTCTCTCATCATCATCTTGTTTTCTTTTCTCCCACTCCTCTTTTCTCTTTTGCTCCAGCTGATCATAATATCTTTTTGTTTCCAGTTTCTTTTCTTCATATTCCCTCTCTTTTTCTTCTTTCTCTCTTCTCTGTTTCTGTCTCTCCTCCTCAATCTTCTGTCTTTCTTCTTCTTTCTCTCTTTCAAATATCCTTCTCATTTTCTCCAGTTCTTCTTGTTTTTCTCTCAGTTGTTCCTCATGTTTCTCTTTTCTCTTTCTTTCTTCTTCTTCTCGTTCTCTCATCTGTTGTTTCTTTTCATCCTCCCATTTTTTCTGCTGTTGTTTAATTTCCTCTTTTCTGTCATTTTCAGCCTCTTTTATTTTTCTCACCCATTCTTGTCTTTCTTTCTCTTCTTCTTCATTCCTAATTTTCTTCTCTAAATCTCTCTTTTTTATTTCTTCTTCTTGTTTCATTTTTAACTCTGTTATAATACGGTCTTGTTCATTTTTCATCTTTTCTTGATCTTGTCTGTATTTCTCCTCTCTCTTTCTATCTTCATCCTGTCTTTCTTTTTGCTGTTTTTCATACTGTGATCTCTGATTTTCAATCTCTCTCTTCATTTCTTCTATTTTTTGATTATATTCAGCTTTTTGCTGTCGTTCCTCTTCTGACCGTTTCTGGTTTTCAAGCTCTCTTTTCTTCTGTTCTGTTTTCTCTTTTTCTTCAGACTCCTTTCTGAGTTTTTCCTCTTTTTCTCTGAATTGATTCTGCATTTTCATTTTCTCTTCATCTGCTCTTTGTTTCTCTTCCTTGAGTTTCTCCTTTAGGTTTTTCATTCGTAGCTCATATTTCGCTTTTAATGCCTCATTTTGAGCCTCAATTTCTCTTTTTCTCTCTTTCAGTATTTCCTCCATTCTCTTTTTAATGGACATCTCTGCCTCCTCAAACATGCTGTTAGTGAAGTATCGACCAGCATTAGTGTTTTTCAACTCTTCTATCATCTCTAACAGTTGAATCACTTGAGTTTTGTCTTGTTTTTCTCTGTTATTGAAAACCAGGAATCTGTTTCCACAATCTCTGATCAGTTTCTTGGCCTCAGCATTCTTTCCTCTCTCCACATATTTATCTATAGATTCACCCTCAAGATCGTCTCCTCTAGTGAACAGAACAATGCTGAACTGAGCAGCTTTTGGACCAAAAATCTTCTTTATCAGATCTACAGTGTCTGTTTCCACCTGAATGAATCTCCCCACACTCAACACAATGACAAACACATGAGGTCCAGGTGATGACAGTGAAACACATTTCACTATTTCTTCCACTGCTTGTTCATTTGTCAGTGTCGTGTCAAAGAGACCTGGAGTATCAACAACTGCTACTGATTGACCAGCAACTTCACCAACTCCCTTCTGACAAACAGTTGTCACTGAATCCATGCTTGCTTGACTCACAAATTCATTTCTTCCCAGAATAGTGTTTCCTGTTGAACTCTTTCCATTTCCTGTCCTTCCAATCAGCACAATCCTCAAACTCTCCAGATCATCTGAACATTCAGAACCTGAAACTATTGCATTATAGGCACAAGTTTCACATGCAAGCATTAAACTTGGAGCTTAAAGGGACAGTCACTCAAAAATTAAAATTTGCTCTTAATTTACTCACCCTTAGGCCATCCAAAATCTAGTTTTTTTTTTTTTTTGGGTATTGTTCTGTTTTAGTACAGCAGTAAAGGCTTTTAGGTGAAACCATTGTCCTTGGTGATTCATAAACTGCACACTGTGTGTTTTATCATTAATCAAAGTGGTACTTACCTTTACTTATCCTGGATGCTGAAACAAGTTTTCAAAAGATTATGTTTGGATGCACATTTCCATTCTGAAAGACTGACTTTTCTCAGATTTCCACACTCTAAAAAGTGCTGGGTTATTTCTGTAAACACATTGCTGGGTTAATTGTGCTGGGTCAAAATTGTGGGTTGTTTGAGGTACTGTAAACACACAGTTGGGTTGATCATGCTGGGTCAAATGGACTCTAGGGGTTCTTTCACCACTGAACACGCGGGTTGGGTTATTTTAACCCAACCAGTTCGTTCATTTTTCCACTTCTGGATTCTTTACTCGTCTCCTCGTCAGGTGGTCACGCAATTCGCAACAAGCAGGATTATACGGTAAATTATTATGATTATATGATTATTTACCTTTATTTTTTAATAAGTTGTGGTTTAAAGCACAGTAATTTCACTGTTTAATGCAATATTTGATATGTCGCTGTGCGGGGTTAGCGTTTTATTCTGTGAATGATTAACGAACGTTAAGGCAGCCTATATTGTTTTCATGATTGTTCTACTTCCTTTTTTGTGATTATTGTTGTTTTTATGATTATTCTACTTCATTTTATGTAAGCATTTTGTTACGTCCCTTATGTTTTATTTGTCTTTGTTCTGTTTTTGGGAAGTGTTGTATGTGTGTTTCTGTAACTTTAACTACTGCCTGTTTGACTCTGATTTTGGATTACCCCTGTTCGGACTTGGTTGCTGATTGTAAATTTTGTATATAGTATTCTTAGGGAGGTATGGAGACCGACGCCATTTTTGTTTAAAATTTTTGTTGATTGTTTTTGTATAGAGAGTTAGGGAAGTTTTATTGTATTTTGTTATCTTTTCTTTTGTAAATAGGGAATTTAGAGGGTTTAAATATTAGTTGCTTTCTGTTTGTTAGTTTGGCCTGGTCGGCTCCTGAAGTCAATTTCCCCACTTATATTTGTAAAAATCATTGTTTTTTCATTAAACTATTGTTTATTTGTTTTCGAACTCCTCTGCGTTCTCGCACTCTTTCATGTTGCGCCTTCACCCTAGATGGGGCGTAACAACTTTGAATTACCTTTGTGTATGAAATGTGATGTATAAATAAACTTGCCTTGCCTTGCCTATAGTGAGGTACTTTTTTGCCTCAACAATCGCTTATTCGTTAAATAAAAGTTGTGTATGCACGTGCAAAAAAAAAAAAATGTATATGTAGTACATGTGTCCCTTTTTAATGCTTCATGAAAACCGGCATGGGTTAGAAATACAGGGTAAGTTTAGTTACTGTCTGCATACTGTATGACTTTGTAATGTTTTGTCAGAATTATGTCATTTCGTACTAAAATGTATCTTTTAAGGACATATTTTTTCAATCCAACGATAGATCCGTCAATTTTATGTTGTGCATTTTCATGTTGTGCATTTTCGCGCTCTTTTTTTCCTCAGTTAGCTGCATTATGCACCTTTAACTCTCGTGGTGTATAAGCAGTGGTGTAGTGCAGGGTATACGCAGGTATACGGCTTATGTCCACTTCTTTATCAGTTTGCTTTGCATGTGCCCACTTCTAAATCCCCTCTGTTGCACATCTAGTAATGTCCTGCATTATCCAAAATCGTGACTGTTCACCACATGAATAGCTAATTTAATCGCATGCGAGTAAATGCAAATATTCCCTAAAAACACGCGGTAACAACAGTGATGCCGTCAGAACCGTGTCATAATTTATAGAATCGTGTCATAATTAAGACATCAAAGCAGTGGTCCATTTTAAAACCATAGCATGCAAGAACACCGTGCTTGACAAACGCTCCAGTGCATACAGTATTTGTGTTCTAACTCTGAAGATCGCCAAAGTTTTACAATTCAGTCGAACTGGTTTAATTTGGCACTACTGCGTAAAACGTTTTTTTTTTTTTTTTAATGTTTAGGAGATCTCGCGATATTAAAATGCTTGAAGCTTTCTTGCGATATCAGCATAATGTGTTTAAAGTGAAATTCATTCATTTGGTGTACTTTAAGAACTCAAAAGTAAGAGCTCTAACCCATGTTCATTGTACAAATTTAACAAACAAAAAAGTTGATGACAGTCTGAAAAATCGGTTCTAGAACATACTGTGAGAATATACTGTGTTCTTCCTTGACCCATGCTACACCCTTCCACTGAGTTTTCTGAGCCCCCATTCTGGGCCCCTTTCAGCCTCTGAGCTTTATCCTCCTTTTCAAAATACAAATATCAAGAAAGGAATTTTATGCAGGAAAAAAAAAAAAAAAAAAAAAAAAAAAAAAATATATATATATATATATATATATATATATTCCATTACTCCTTTAATAGATTTAATACATGTATACATAATATAACAGTTCGATATGTCCCACAATTCTGCCGCAATACCATAGTGCAGTCAGTGTTACAGTAAAAATATTCCATAAATGATTCTGACTATCATTGCGCACAGTGTTTCTGCTGTTTGTCAGCGCTGTTTCATCTGTTTAAATCGCCATGTCATTGTGTTCTTCACCAAATTCAAGCTTCACTCTGGATCTCACAGCGCTGTTTAGTGATCGCGAGTAAACGCTTCTGCTCTAGTAAACTTGCGCTCCGCTGCTGTGTGAACTGTAATCCGAGCGGATAAATGATGTGTGTGGCGCTTCAAACGACTGGCACATTTAATCCATAACGCTATTTTTGTCTTTCCGTCCCCAAATTTAAGACCTCTTGAAATTATAATTAAGACTTTTCTTATACTTATTAAGGTATTTAATACTTTTTATGGCTTTAAAAGTGCGTTGTTATTTAAAAGAACACTTGTTTATTAAAAAAAAAAAAACTTACATAAATTCCGGACCTTTGACTGGATGGGGTGGGTCGTTCGAACAACCACATCTGTGTGTTTTTTTCTTTTTTTTTTTTTCAAATTTTATCAGATTTCACAAGACTTCAGGAAGCTACATCCAGAGGCAGACTTTTTGTAGACTGGGCTACATGTGCAGACCAAATTGTTGCCTGTGCCCAGCAAGATGGAAAGGTGCATTAAGAGCTGGGTGACATGACTTCAGGCAGCTATTTCTTATAATATGTCAGTCTATAGAAACAAAATTCAACTGTATTTGACACATCAACGGGTAAATACAATGGTACAGTAACACTTAACTAATTGCTTATTAGTTTGTGTATTGGCTTTCAAATAGTACTTCTAAAGCACATACTGATGCCTTATTCTGCATGAGCATATTCTGCATCCCTGAATACCAGGGTTGTATGTGATATGAATATCAATTTTTAACAAAAGACATGGCTTTTTCAACAAATAGTTGTGTGAGTGGTAAAATATAATTGTGTACTAGAAAATTAAGCATCGGGGCGTTATATTGATGAAAATATATAAAATATATACTATATGAATGTGATAAGATGTACCCACAATTATAGAATGATCCATCTGTGTCTGCACTATGTTTGTACTTTCTGTACTGGAAGCTGGAATTCCTTGTGTGTGTGAACAAACTTGGCAATAAAGCTCTTCCTGATGCATGAAACATTACAATACACTGGAGTTTCCCAAACTGGACTTAATGTTAAGGGGTCATTGGATGTAAAAATTTACTTTTACATGTTGTTTGAACTGAAATGTGTCTTCGCAGTGTGTGCACACAACCACCCTATAATGATAAAAACCCACCCAGTGTTTTTTTTTTTTTTTTAAAGTCTGAATAGTGCATTTTTATGTCTGTGTTCAAAAATGGGAGTGACAGATAAAGGGTTAACTCATAACAATATGTCAATATGACCATTAAGCAACATCAAACTCTAAACAACATACAAATATGTTCTTAAATTACTGAAATATTAACTTGTTATTAATATGTTTAGTAACTTGCATAATTATGTTTTATACATGGTCTAATTGCTTGAAAGGTCCCTTTTTTACCCAAATTCAGAAGCATGGTTTGCAAATTTATTTACATGACATTTACATGGCCATTCTATATTGTGAACACAGTCAAAGCTAAATGGGTGCAGACACAGTCTGAGTTTTAGAAAGGAAAATTTAAAGAGAAAAAATAAAAAATAGAAAATAGAAAATCAATATTATTATGTTGGCTTGAAAGAGAGCCAACATATTGTTATTCTATTTAATTCTATTTATTATTATTATTATTATGTTGGCTTGGAGAGCCAACATAATGTTCCACTGACCAAACGAGGACAAAGGGGATCCCAATTATTATTATTATTATCAATTATTACTTATTGTTAAGGTAACAGGTAAGTATAGTAGCCGTTATGAGAACACTAGAGTCCTTTAATTTATAAGCTTGGACCATTATTGGTCGTGATTATTGAGATCAGGTGGTGACGACAGGTGTGTCTGATTAGTACTCAGGTGACAAACTTGAAGTAGTGAGGGTGGAGCCTGGTGTGGATTTAAAGTTGGCTTGGAGATACATATTGTTATTCTATTTAAACTTATTATTATTATTATTATTATTATTATTATTAATATATTATTATGTTGGCTTGGAGAGCCAACATATTGACTTCATCTCTAACTAGTCCCAGGGCTTTAATGCCACAAACACCAAACTTGGCAGAAACCTGGGATCTAATTTTAGCTTTGTTGCTGTATCTTTTTTAGACTGATCAGACATACAGTTTTCCCATAAATAATTTGTAAAAAAAAATTAAATATTTCCCATAGACTTACATTGACTGAGAAAAAATGCCCCCTCTAGAGGAGCAATACCAGAGGCGGAGTCGGCTATCTCCTCATACTTTCACTTTAAACTCGGTTAAAAATACAAATAAATACATGAATTTAATTCATACTGACAAGCTAAACCAACATATCTGATTATTATCAGGTCCATGGCTCATGAATGATGACTGTCTGGCCAGAGAAGAGTGTAAAACATCATAGATTTGTGACCGCTTCGATCAGCCAGTGCTATCCGCACGCGCTCACAAAAAATATATGATTTGTACGCCTTTTAAAGCGTTTTCAAAAAAAAAAATATATACCAGCGATTTAACTTAATCCACCCACAAGAACACATCAAGACATACATTCAGGCGTTTGTGAGCTGTTTTATATAAAACTGAACCCGTCAATTCGGGTTACGGAGCTTGCGAGCTCTCTGCAGCGTCCTCATTAAACGCCTTTCTTTTTTGCACGTCTTAAAGTCTTATAAATAAAACTACTCCAGCGATACAACACAATAATAGTAGAAGAACATATTAAAGAGGTAAAATGAATGCTTTTGACGTGTTCTGTGTGTAAATGCACAGCAACGCGCCGCAGCTTGATCGCTGCCCTGCTTCCGTGCTCAGAAAAATAAATAAGTTGAAGCTTTTAAAGGCTTTTAAATAAAAACACTCCAGCGATACAACACAATAATAATAGAAGAACATATTAAAAAGGTTAAAATGAGCACTTATAAATGCCTGTGATATTTTTCGTTGAACTTGCAGAGCAACGCGCTGCAGCTCGCTGTTCTCAGTCCTCGCTGACTAATCTACATCATTTACAGCTGTTTTAAAGGCTTTTAAATGAAAACACTCCAGCGATAGAACACAATAATAATAGAAGAACATATTAAAAAAGTTAAAATGAGCACTTATAAATGCCTGTGATATTTTTCGTTGAACTTGCAGAGCAACGCGCTGCAGCTCGCTGTTCTCAGTCCGTGCTCACTAATCTACATCATCTACATCATTTGCTTTTAAAAGGCTTTTAAATAAAAACACTCCAGCGATACAACACAATAATAGTAGAAGAACATATTCAAAAGGGGAAAATTGCTGTTTTTTTAGATTTTCTATATTTAAATGCACATCAACGCGTTGCGCCTCGGACGATCGCGCCCCGGAACGCATTCATCCTCTTCTCTCAATAAGAAAGACTTCTCTCGGACAAACACAGACAAGATCATTTCAAAATACATCATAGCTTAACGAATATAATCGAAAACAGTCGTTTATGTCTCAAGTGAACCTATGATTCAAAGATGAAGGCAGTAGTGGTAATGTTGTCCACCAGAGGGGGCCACAGGATAACTTATCCTTCAAGATCTCAATTCAAACACTATTTTTACAGTGTTTCATTTAGATGACAGAACTTTGAAATAGCAAACAGGGAAAACAATTACAAGCATATAAAATACAATACAAATAATACAATACAAATAATTCTTCAGCTCACAAACACCTGAATTTATGTCTTGATGTTTTCTAATGGGTGGATTGCATACAATCGCTGGAATATTTTTTTTTTTTTTAAACGCTTTAAAAGACATATTTATTTGTATACGGTTTCACATTCAGCTAGCCAACTCTGTTGAACCTGTTGTCATAGCCTAGTCTGCTTTTTTATTAGAAAATGAAATGGCAAGGCCGCATTTTCGCAGCGGGGCAGCTCAAGAACGCCGGACACACAAGTGCTCTGGCTCTTTTGCCCCGAGGCTGCCCGGGTTGGCTCTCCAAGCCAACATTTAAAGTTTGTTTTCAAACTTTAGCTTCTAGTTATTATTATTATTCTTTAAAATTTACTTAAACTGTTATTATTAAGTTGGCTTGAGAAAGCCAACTTACTGATATGCTATTTAAACTTCTATTATTAAGTTGGCTTGAGAAAGCCAACTACTGATCTGCTATTTAAACTTATTATTCCAAACTCAGCCCAGATCTTCAAACTGATCTGACTGCTACTCCTCCTAGAGCTTTAACTCTACAAATCCATTTTTCTTAACTGATCTGACTTACGGTTTTCTAAAAAATTTTCCTAAAAATGACGTTTAAAACTGGGAAAAATCCCATAGACTTACATTGACGGAATGTTCAAATGAGCCAACACTTTTCAAATTTCAACTGTCAAAACTCCCAGAATCCTTTGAGACTCAATCAAACTTCCCTTCTATGTACTGTATTTCTAATCCATTCAAACTCATTCAAACTCATTCAAACTCATCTATCTATCTATCTATCTATCTATCTATCTATCTATCTATCTATCTATCTATCTATCTATCTATCTATCTATCTATCTATCTATCTATCTATCTATCTATCTATCTATCTATCTATCTATCTATCATCTAATCTTATCTATCTATCTATCTATCTATCTATCTATCTATCTATCTATCTATCTAGCAATCTATCTAATCATATCTATCATATCTATCTATCTATCTATCTATCTATCTATCTATAATCTATCTATCTATCTATCTATCTATCTATCTATCTATCTATCTATCTATCTAATCATGCTAGAACATGCTAGCAACATGCTAATCATGCTAGAAACATGCTAGCAACATGCTAATCATGCTAGAAACATGCTAGAAACAACATCATGCTAATCATGCTAGAAACATGCTAAAAATTTAACATGCTACATGCTAGAAACATGCTAGAAACATGCTAATCAACTTGCTAATGCTAAAAACATGCTAATCATGCTAGAAACATGCTAGCTAACTCATGCTAGCTAATCACTAGAAACATGCTAGTGACATGCTAATCATGTTAGAAACATGCTAGCAACATGCTAATCATGCTAGAAACATGCTAGCTAGAAATCATGCTAATCAGAACATAGAAACATGCTAATCATGCTAGAAACATGCTAGTACATGCATCATGCTAGAAACATGCTAGCAACATGCTAATCATCAACATGCTAAACATGCTAATCATGCTAGAAACATGCTAGCAACTTTGCTAATCATGCTAGAAACATGCTAGCTAAACATGCTAATCATGCTAGAAACAGACTACTAAACATAGAACATGCTAGAAAATGCTTGGTAATAATGTTAGAATCATCTATCTATCTTTCTGTTGATTGATAATCTGACCAATACTATCTATCTATCTATCTATCTATCTATCTATCTGAGAGACTACATTCAAACTTTAAAACTTTAAAAATATTTCAGACTGAAAACCATAAAACTTAAAAACTTAAAACTTCTTAAACTATTTAAACTTTTGAAACTTTTCAAACTTTTCAAACTTTTCAAACTTTTTTCAAACTTTTTAAACTTTTCAAACTTTTTAAAACTTTCTGGTCCGGCTTTCTCAAGCCAACTTAAAGTTTGTCTTGACGAACTTTTTTATCTATATTATTATTATTCTTCTTCTGAGACTAAAATTATCAACTCTAACTCGTCCTAGGGCTTTAACTCTACAAACTCCAAACTCAGCCCAGATCTTCAGACTGATCTGAAGTTAGTTGCTATATCTTTTCTAACTGATCGGACTTACGATTTTCCTAAAAATGGCGATTAAATTTGGGAAAAATCCCATAGACTTACATTGACGGAATGTTCAAATGAGCCAGCACTTTTCAAATCCCAACTGTCAAAATCCCCAGAATCCTTTGAGCCTCAATCAAACTTCCCTTCTATGTACTGTATTTCTAATCCATTCAAACTCATTCAAACTCATCTATCTATCTATCTATCTATCTATCTATCTATCTATCTATCTAATCTATCTATCTATCTATCTATCTATCATCTAACTCTATCTATCATCTAACTCTATCTATCTATCTATGTCATCTATCTATCTATCTATCTATCTATCTATCATCTAGAAACATATCTAACATCATGCTAATCATGCTATCTAACATCTATCTATCAACATCTATCTATGCTAATCATGCTAGAAACATGCTAACATCTAATCATGTTAGAAACATGCTAGCGACATGCTAATCATGCTAGAAACATGCTAGCTAACATGCTAATCATGCTAGAAAACTAAACATGCTAATCATGTTAGAAACATCTATCGACATCTAATCTATTAGAAACATGCTAGCAACTTTGCTAATCATGTTAGAAACATGCTAGCAACATGCTAATCATGTTAGAAACATGTTAGAAACATGCTAATCATGCTAGAAAAACATGCTAGCGACATCATCATGTTAGAAACATGCTAACAACATGCTAGTCATGTTAGAAACATCTAGCAACATGCTAATCATGCTAGAAACATGCTAGCGACATGTTAATCATGCTAGAAACATGCTAGCAACTTTGCTAATCATGCTGGAAACATGCTAGCGACATGCTAATCATGCTAAAAACATGCTAGCAACATGCTAATCATGTTAGAAACATGCTAGCAACACATGCTAATCATGCTAGAAACAGATCTAGCTAACATCTTAGTATCATAATCTTAATGTTAGAAACATCTAATCTAATCATGCTAGAATCATATAAAATCATATCTATCTATGTATCTATCTATCATCTAACCAATCTATCTAATACTATCTATCTATCTATCTATCTATCATCTAACCTTATTCAAACTTTTAAAACTTCTAAAAATATTTCAAACTGAAAACCAACAAACTTTTAAAACTTTCTTAAACTTTTTAAACTTTTTAAACTTTTTAAACTTTTCAAACTTTTTAAACTTTTCAAACTTTTTACTGTAATCTAAACTTTCTCACTCAAAATATTGTATGCTAAAGAACATTATTATTATTTACTGCAAATAATCAGTAGTAATTTAGCAAACGAATGTTATAAAACATTGTTTTAAAATACTAGGGAGCTAAGGTTATTTTAAGATAAAACAACAACACATGGTCATAATGTAATACTTTAAATTAAACTAAAACAATGTTATGTTATTGCAAACAGAATACAATGAGGTAGTTATTTTGCAGGTGGAGACAGTTCTGTTCATAGCAGTAGATGGCTGATGGGAAAAGAAAATTAAACACAAAGAGAGATGCAGAAAGAAATCATGAACAATGAAGAGACTGAAAAGGAAAATGGAAGTGAATGTGCAGTTCAAGATAGAACCTTTAAGTATGTTGCATGGCCCCAGCCTAAGGTTTTAATATTTTTTTTTTTTAATGTGATGGCCATTCAAAAAATAGGGATGTCTATGGTTTCATGGATTGTGGGTGTATGGGATGGCTTGGAGATTTCCTGGCCTGAAATTTTGTCCCAGTCCGGCCCTGTTCTACATGGTGGTTGTTCAGCCTGGATACATTCATTAGCTAACGACATTTTAAATGTAAGTTATTTTGTATTTATGTGACAGTATGAGATGAGATCAAGTTACTAGCATGCAGGGCCAGAGCGGGACTCATTTTCAGTGCTAGAGTTTCATGCCTTGGATGTGCCCACTTTAATTCTCCACTGACTATATTAAGAAGTCTGCAATAATGTTCAGTTCTCTACAGCCTTGTAATTCATTATATTTTTCTTTCTTTTTCTTTCTTTTCTTTTTTTTTATTCTTGACTTTTCAGCACTGTCTTTGTGCTTTCTATGGTCCATTTGTATTTCTTATTTTTGCTTGCACATCAACAACTAACACTTAGGTTTTTGTCTGTTTGTTTGTTTTAAAGCAAGGTGCTGCTTTCGGAAGTCAAAAGATAATTACGTCATCATTAAATTGCAAGCTGAGTTGGGCTGCAAGAAAATAATAAATAAAAACTAAAAGCCAAGAAGTTGCGTATCATATGCACGCAAAAAGTGCGTATTATATGCATACCAAACACACCGTATCATATGCACGCAATTTCCGCACATGAATAGCATGCCAAATAGAAGCAGAAATCGTGCTACTGATACTCATTTTCATTAGACCAACACCAGCCAGAAAAACAGACCAGCCCACCGGGAATTCTCCCGGTGCTCCCGATAAGCCAAACCGGGCCTGCCAGTGAAACACTTAAAACAGGTAGTAGTAATGGGTACTTTTTACTTAAGTACATGTCAGAGCCCATACTTTACTACAACTAAGTGAAAAAGCTGTAGTCAGTATTTCTACTTTTACCAGAGTATTTTTTTAAACATGAGTATCTCCTTGAATATTCTCCTTGAATAAAGGATGTGTGTACTTTTGCCATCTCTGCTTCTGGATAGGTTTAGGCTGGTATTTAGTGCATTTGAAGTGAACGTACTTGAAGAATATATATAATGTGTTGAGAGCATTCACTCAGTATCTCATTTTTGACCAAGATGGATTTTAGAGGCTTTTGCACTGGAACTCTACATTTTTTTTCTTGTCCTGAAAATATATGACAAACAAGAGCTTTGACAAGAGGTGATTGTGCAGTGAATTTTAGAGTTACTGATTTTGGTCGTTTAGCTTTTTCAGTAAGAGCTTTTAATAACTGGAATAATGTACCAATTAATATAAGACAGTGCCCTAGCACAGTTGAAGATACATTTGAAAATATGGTTAAAGATGAATCACGTGTGTGACCATTGAGGATTTTTGTATCTTGAAATGGTTGTAATTTTTTTTATATATATAATTTTTTGAAGGGTGATGTTTTATAGTATTTATAGGGGATAATTTGTAGAAATTTGGATTGTAGTTTCTATGTGAGAGATTGTACTCCTTATCTTTTAAACTCTGTATTGTACATGGTATTATATTGATGTTTTTGTTACATAATCTGTTTTGGTATTCTTCTACCAACTGACAGCAGATGAAATTTAGCTCTGTAGCTAAATCTGGGGCAGATTTCTGACTGTCTATTGTCCCTCTCAAATAACTAATTAAATAAAAATCAAATTAAAAACAAAACAGTACCTGTAATTTCATTATAGCCATTATACAATGGTACTTGCTTTTTGGAATTTAGCTACTGTGAGATTGTAAAAATCTTGACCTCCTGTGCCCCTCTCATACTAACCTGAAAAGCAGACATGACCCAAGTCTAGTCTAGAGAATCATAAGACATGGTGTACTGTTGTGCTTCCTTTAAGGATGTAATGTTTGATCTTTCACTTCTCCATATTTACCATATAAATGTTGGAGTCTTCTCTTAATAAATGCCTTTGAGTGAATTGCACTTTTGTGTGTGTTCATTTCATTGGTCCGGGATCCCGGGTTCTCCATCGCTCAACCAAACTCAATCTGGGCAGTAGATTAGATATTAAATTCTAACAGCTACACAATCCAAATTACATGTAATCTTTTACTACCCAGCGCTGCACATACATCATTACGTCAGTGCTTGAAGTGGTAAAAAAAGAAGCACCTGTATCCCTTTTTTCTGCATTATTAGCGCTGTTTTTAACTTACTGTTTTAACGCTTTCACTTACTGGATCCTTGGACTTTCCAAGAGTTTACCGGTTTAAAATTATGTGATCTCAAAAACGTGCTTCTTTTCATTTTTAAGGTATTGTTTTGGTTATAATGTACTGATCTGAGAGCCCAGCCTCATGAAAATGTGTATCAACACATCAACACATCTTTCTATTTGGCGTGCTATTTATACACTGAAACTGACTTAGGCGTGCATATGATATGTATGTGTTTGACATGCATATATTACGCAGTTTTCGCATGCATATTATACGCATCTACCCCACAACCTTATTCCTAACATGGACCAATTCCACTTGCATTCATTCACGTGATTTGACAGATGACCCCTCCTGGTAGTGTGATTTATATAGTGTCATTTCTAATGACACTTTGACTCAGAGTACCGGCAACATGTCAGAAGTGCCGGTACACTGTAAGAAAAACAAAAAACACAATTTTGTTGAGTCAACTTAAAATAATTTGTTACGTGGCTGCCTTAAAATTTTAAGTTCAGTCAATTCAATTAAGTTTAGTCAACTTGAAATGTTAAGTTGTACTAAGTGACAACTAAGATATTTGAGTTGACCAAACAAAAATTTGGTTTGTTAAACTTAAAAGCTGGGCTTGTTACCTAGCTGCCTTAAAAAGTTAAGTATTCAAATCAAATATCTAAGTTGTCACTTAGTCAAACTTAAAATATCAAGCTGACTTTTTTTTGAGTTGACTGAACTTAATTTTAAAGCAACCGAGTAACAAATTATTTAAAATTGAATCAACAAATTATTTTTTACAGTGTAAGCGTGAAAAAGTGCCAGCCAGTATGCAAGAGGCTAAAATACAGAAGTACTGGCCCACTTCAAGTACTGTGTGATGGCCCGCGATGTACTGTAGAGGTAACACACTCTTGTCTCTTGTTCACACATACACACGCACAAACACACACACATGCATACATATACGCACACGTATACATCCAAATTTAATTTCTATGCCTTTGTTGATATTTTCTGGTAGCTTATAGTAACACCAGCAACTTCAGCATTCTGGGACTTTCGGACACGGGCACTACAGTATAGACTGGGTAACAGTGGAGGTAGATGTTAAAATTTGTATTGTACATTTTAAAATACATTAGAATGGAGAACGCCTGCTGTGATATGAACTGCCATATCTGCTGTCATGACCGGAGTGGAAAATGGTTCTAAAATTAAGCACAATTTTATGCTTTTCAGCTTGAAACAACACAATGGCAAAAGAAGCTCAATGAAAATAAACAACTTGACCAAAATCTGGTTTTGTCGTTTGTATTTATTTATTACAGATTCATAATTTCCAATCTACTTAAGTTTAAGTGCTCACGCTATTTAATTTGTGATATGACTGTGTAATTTGTGATATATTTGTTCAATTTAAGTCCAGTAGGGCTGGGCGATATGGGCAAAAAAAATAAAAATTTCATATCAGTCGATATCGATAATTATCACGTTATCATTTTTAAAGTCAGATTTTTGTTCCAAAGTAAATGTTGTAGAAACCAGATCATTAATTTTCTTTAACAAAATAAATATCTAAATAGAAGAATTAATTTCATTGTTCTAATGAGTTATATTGTTTCAAATCAAGAAACAGGGTTTGGGTTGTCTGATAATAATAATAATAATAATAATAATAATAATAACAACAACATCACTTATTTGTCTCTTAGAAATGCACATTTGATAGTAGCTTGAGGATGCAGAGGTAATTTTTTTTGTTTATTATCAATCAGTAACATCTGTAAAAATTGTACCAACCTCAGTTTTATATGGTTAAATTTATTGTGACCCATTTTTTTAAGCATTGGTCTACCATAGTAGCAAGCATACATTTTAAATCATGATAAACACAGTTAAAACCACACATAATGGTACCTCAATACCATGGTAAAAATATAACTACATGGTTTTATAGGTAGCCTATTTGTATAAAAAATGGTAGTCTAAAAACATTCAGTATAAATGCACACGTTATAGCTTAATCACAAATACACACTTACTATAATTATATACCATTACTCCTGTAATAAAATTCAATGTGAATATCCCACATTGCTGCCACAATACCATGGTGCAGTGAGTGTTACTACAGTAAATCCATGGTAAATGATGGCGATGTGTAGATTGAAAAGCCTTCTGATTGTCTCGTTGCACACAGCTTTAAACTAGTTTGAATCACAGAGTCATTTGTGTTCATCGCTGAATTCAAGTGTTTCACACTGGATCTCACAGCGCTGTTTAGTGCTCGCGTGACAGAGCCATTCACATATTGCATCTTTTGAGCATTCAAGTTTGTTATTTCAAATGTAGGCGCGGCAGCTACGCTCAATATGGAAGCGACGCAGTCGCATGGATAGATAATAAATGCATCTTGTTTAGTGAGCTCGCGCAGCACGTTAGTTTAAACTTTGGTCCGAGCGGATAAATGGTCCATGTGGCGCAATTCAAATGAGTCTAGCTATTTCGTTCCGCTTTTGGTACATAAAAATTATATCGAACATTTATCGAACTCTTCATATTGTTTTATCGAGGAAAAATCGTGAAAATTATCGTTTTATTGCAACAAGTTTGAGTTGCAAGTATTTTTTTGGGTTTAAATAAAGACCCGTATTTTTGCTAAAAATTGATGTTCCTTTTTTTGACTTCACAGTCCCTCACACACTGCATTGCACAACAGAAAGTTCATGCACTGACCAATCATTTCACTTCATCAATGATCTCAATGTATCATCAGGAGCCACAGGTATTCATTTGGTCTTGTCTGTTTTGTTTGTTTGTTTGTTTGTTTGTTTGTTTGTTTTTTTGTTTGTAATGTTTTTGACGCTCAAAAACAGCAGCCAGACATACAGTGAATGAAACATGATGGACAATGGTGTCACCTAAAAACGTTAGGTTACTTGCGTAACCCAGGTTCTCTGAGAACAGAGCGAGGTATCTCACTATGGGAAATGCCCCTAGGCGTGATAGACTATGGAAGCACCAATTACACCATGTCTGTCTGAAGGACGGACCAATCACAGCTCGTACAAGGAGCCCACACCCCTCTCCCTATATATACAGCTGTGATCCCCAAAAACGGCATTCTAAGCACGCTCTTCACCCGTGTTATGCGAGAAGGGAAGCCTGGTGAGATACCTCGCTCTGTTCTCAGAGAACCGGGGTTACACAAGCAACCTAACATTCTCTTTCAAACAATCGCTCGGTATCTCACTTTGGGAATGATATAGCCAACTCCCGTAATGCATTCTTTCTGAAGCCGCCTTAACAGACAGAAAAGGAAGACAAGACTTTGGTTCTCCAAAGAGCCAACTCTAAGAACTGCATGAGCCAATGAAGGCGCAGTGACATCAAGACGGTAAAATCTGATAAATGTGTGTGTGTGTGTGGGGGGGGTTGAAGTCCAATTTGCCGCTGCACAAATATCTCCCACCGAAAACCCCTTGAACAGGGCCCATGAGGTAGAAATACCTTGTGTGGAATGGGCCCTAAGGCCCTCCAGGGACTGAAGAAACATAGATGTATAGGCTAGTTCGATCGCCTCCACCATCCAATGGGAGAGGCGCTGAGAGATGATCGGCTTACCCTTACAATGAGTGGCCCATGAAACAAATAATTGATTGTTTTTCCTAAACGATCGTGTCCTGTTTACATAAAAGCATAACGCTCGTACAGGACACGGAGTGTGCAATTTCCTCTCCTCTGAAGACAAAAAAATGGAGGAGGGTAGAAAGCACGTAACTCCAAAGCAGAGCAGTTATAAGCTGAATCACTGACTTTGGGAACGAAAGCTGGGTTTGGCAGCAGCATAACTTGCTGTCATCTGGACTAAAATTTAGACATGCTTGATGAATCGACAAGGCATGTAACTCCCCCACTCGCTTAGCTGAGGCTAAAGCAAGTAGTAAGACCGTTTTCAGCGATAGGAGCTTAATATGAACACTCTCCAGAGGTTCAAACGGGGCCTGAGTTAACCTTCTGGGGTCGGCGCGGTTTGTGGCAATTTTTCTGATAACGTCAAAAAGAACTTCAATTATTCCGTCATTTTTGATCGTACAGATAAGAGCAATACATCAATGAAATCTGTAAGGAATTCACTTTTATTTGTGTACACTCATAATAACAACAGCACTCTGTGGTTTTGTAAAATAAAGCAAACAAACAGGGTATGCAGTCTGCTGCGTTGTTGTCTGTGATCGTCATAATCAGCCACGTAGAGGCGCAAGTCTTTCTTTTATTAGCCTTCTTACGTTAGTTGTTGTGTTACTGTGATATAACTTGCAGACATTATAGTAGTTAATTTATTTCAAACTATAATTCCTGACTACATGTGCAATCAGGTGAAACGTTATGAAGTATGTTTCATTTCATTGCATCAAAATGTTTCACGACACCAGGATGTTTTTAATGTTCTATAAAATAAAAATGACGCGATATAAAAGTAATAGTGTTTACACTGTAACACTGAATGACAGAGTCTAAGATTGTTTAGACAAAACTACTGTCATATACTCTGTTCACGAATAGATGTTTATGACGTGCTTAACAATAATACATTAGTTTCCCAGACATAAAATGGTTTTGTATTGTATAATACATACAAATCATGCTTGTGTTTATGACTATAAAATCCTATTTATTTATTTATCGTATAACAATAGGATAATATTAGTTTATTATTAATAATAAACTATATGAATAGATGATGCTAAACAATAATAATTAGTTTCTCAGATATAAAATGCCTTTTTTTAAAGATAGTATAAAGCATGTGTGAGTCTATGACTACAAAATCATACTATATGTATATATTACAGATGCTTCTGATATTAACATGCTTACGGATTTTTTACAGTTTTATATATATATATATATATATATATATATATATATATATATATATATATATATATAGTGATCTGATTCCTGCACCACAGATGAATGCTACCTGAAGAGTGCTGTACCAACATCAGATGTTCAACTACACTGATTTTTTTTTTTATTGTAAAACAATTTCATGGACTACTGATGATGAGTTTTGTTTCTTAAATCCATGGAAAGAAGCAATCACTTAAATATCAGGTATAATTTACTTGTTTCACTTGTTGAACAGAATTCAGAAAACAGTTTTCAGGAATGACACAAAGTCTGCTCACATCTCTATGGTTAGATCAGTATAGTCAATAATGTGCTTTTGACCTTCATTATGTATGTTTTGATGATACAGTGTTGTAAATAAAATACAAATAGTCTAAAACTCCATTCTCTGAATCTCTCATTGTTTCTACCTTGACAGTCACAGTCTCATTGATGGGCCATTAGAGGAGGGCCTTTTGTCTCTCAGGTGTAAATCACTAAATATTCATGGTCGTTGTCACTCCCTCGCATATTCCCTTTCAGTCACAAAACATGTCTTAGAAAATTTAAATCAATATATTGTTTTCTGTAAACGCGTGAATGAGATGATTTTCACATGTTTTTGTAGAAAAAACTCTAGACTACCACATCCAGTTCTCAAAAGTCTTGTGAACTAATGTTCTGAATGTGTTTCATGGTCTTATTTCAGTGACTTAAAGATTTTAGTTTTTCACTAACCACGCATAAATGTTGTTTTCTCAAAAACACAAACATGTACATTAATGTTGCTTGCATATTACTGTAGCCCAGTTTGTGCTGATTACAATGTAATCAGACTTTAGCCATTAATATGTTTTTTACATACTGAAAAAAGCACAAATGTGAGGGCATGTCAAAACTTCTCCAGGGCCCCAAAACACCCTCAGACCCCAGAGGGTTAAAGCAAGACCATAGACAAATCCCATGACGGGACCAGTTTGAGACACTGGTCTCAAATGCCTCACCCCTTTCATAAAATGGCCTATAAGAGTGTGCCGGCCCACTGAAACTCCTTCAAAGCTCACATGACAGGCCGAAATTGCAGCCAAGTAAACTTTAATGGTAGAGAACACTCTCCCATTGTTTAGTAAGCTTTGCAAAAAACAGAGAACCTCACTCAACGCACACTGAAAAGGAATAACTCCTTTACAAGTGCACCAGTCCTCAAAGACCTGCCATTTCAGATCATACAGTGAGCACTTTGATGGAGCTCTAGCACTCTGTATAGTATTTATGACCTCTTGGGGAAGCCCAAGGGCATTTAGATTCAACCCTTCACGGGCCAGACCCAAAGATTGATTCGTTCCGGGTGGGGGTGAGAAATTTGCCCCCCTGCTTGGGACAGCAGGACCTGATACAATGGGAGTTGCCAGGGCTCTCCCCAAAGGAGCTGGACAATCTCTGCCAGCCACAGCCTCCCTGGCCAATGAGGGGCTATCAGAAGGAGAGATAATCCGTTTTCTCTTACTCTGTCTAGGGTGGGAGAAATTAGACTCAGCGGTGGGAATGCGTATAGCACGTTCGGCCACGGGTGTGCCAGTGCATCCACACCCAAGGGTGCATTTTCGTCTCTGAGAGAGAAATATTGCGGACATTTTGCGTTTGCTCGTGAGGTGAATAGATCTACAGCAGCTCTGCCGTAAATTTCCTAGATTTGATTCACCACCTGCGAGTGGAGTACCTATTCTCCGTATAATGGGTTGCCCCTTGACAAGAGATCTGCTCCAACATTCAGGACTCCCGGGACATGCGTTGCACGCAGCGAACTGAAATGCACGGCTCTCCAGACAATCAGCTTGCACGCTAGATTGTGCAGTTGCAACGAACGCATTCCCCCTTGGCAATTGATATATGCCACCACCGTCTTGTTGTCTGTCCTGACTAGAACATGAAAACCTTCCAAGAATGGGCGAAAATGCTTCAGAGCTAGAAAGACTGCCATTAACTCCAGCATGTTTATGTGAAGTCTGCAAAACTGAGACGTCCAACGACCGTTTACCGATCTGCCCTGAAAAACAGCTCCCCATCCCGTCAGGGATGCCTCCATGGTCACTACTTTTCTTAGAGACACGCTCCCCAACAAGACTCCTGTCCAGAATACACAGGGGTTTCTCCACTGATGAATAGCCATCACGCACGCCGTGGTAATTCTCACTCTGCGTGCGAGGTGCCGACGTGGGCACAGATGCCTCGCCGCAACCCAATGCTGGAAGCTCCTCATTTTTTCATTTTCAGCAAGCCCAGCGGGACCACAGACAGTGACGAAGCTATCATGCCCAGAAAGCAAAGACAGGTCCTGAACGAGACCAGGTTTCCAACGCAAAACCGGGCTAGGCACTGATAAAACGCCATTATCCTCCTTTCCGAGAGCATAGCGCGATATTCCACCGAGTCTATTCGAAGAGCCTAGATACTCAATCTCCTGGGACGGGATCAGCTGGCTTTTGGCATAGTTGATCCTGAACCCCAGATTCATGAGATGAGACGTGAGCACCTCTATGCCTCGTTCCGCGCACTCCCGCGAATGAGCGCAAATCAGATAATCGTCCATATAAGCAGATATTCTGAGACCCTTGTGTCTCAGGGGAGATAATGCTGCTTCTATGCATCTGCTGAACACACATGGAGCAAGGCTGAGCCCGAACGGAAGGGTAACAAATTCGTACACTTTGTTCTGAAAGGAAAACCTGAGATATTTCCTGTGCGCCGGATAGATGCTTATATGAAAGTAAGCATCCTTGAGATCGACCGTGGCAAACTAATCTCCCTGGCGGACTGAACGAGTGAGAGCTCCGACTGTGAGCATCTTGAATTTGTACTTCCTTAAGTGCTTGTTTGGAGCACGCAGGTCCAGTATCGGGCGCAAACCCCCATCTTTCTTTGGAATTAGAAAATAACGCGAGTAATAGCCCCTCTGAGTTTCCCCCACTGGAACTCGTCTTATAGCTCTTTTCTCTAGGAGGGAGGATATTTCCTAACACCCGAGCTGAATCCCCGTTTGCTACAGATGCTATAACCCCTTTGAAAGGAGGGGGTTTTACAGCGAACTGGGGGGGGTCGACTGCTCTGTGCTCTGGGTTTTCGCAGTTCTGGACGCATTCAAAAACCTCCTGTTCTGCATCGGAGGGAACAGGAGGGCAGGATGCTCTTTTATGCGGCAGACAGATGTCAAATGCTTCTCCTTCCTTCTTCTGAAGGTCGCACCTCTGTCTCATCGCCGCGACAGCCGGGCCGAACAGCCCACTCGAGTCTACAGGAGCTTCGAAAAAAAACAATTTCTCCATGCCCCCGATACTCGTTAGATTTAACCACAGCGATCTCTCGCCCGTGATGGAGAGAGCCATGGTACAGCCGCAGCTTTGCACCACGCCACGTGAGGTGTGGAGATTGAGATCTGTTATGTTGCAGATCTCCTCCCAAACCATCGGGTTTAGGTTACCAGCGTCGAGCTGCGTGCCCAGCTCCTCCAGTAACTCGGCTTGGTAGGCTGTCAACAATGAAGTGACGTTGAGCGCCCTCACTGCTAGCGCCAAAGATTTCTACATTTTTTGGTACATGGAAGCGGTGAAGCGTTCCATTTTCCCAGGGAGGGAGGGGCTGGCCGATGAGAGAGTAGTCCGCCTGTTCAGATGCAGGTGGTGGGCCACTGACTGCTCAACCGTGGGTGGGTTAGAAAGCCAGAGCCCCTCCATCTCACTCACATCAAGAGATGAGTAGCCCTTGATGGGCATGTGATGGGTAAAAGGTTTATCCCATGAACGCTTCATCTCTGCTATGCACGCCGGCAAAGCAGGGAGCAGTTGTTTCGCCGGGGGAAGGCGGGAAGGGAGCCTCTTACCGTCAAAGATATCCCGTTTAACTCCCGGATCCCCTGGAGTTACATACCAAGGGATGTCAAGCTTAGCTGCTGCACGCTTACAGACCTCAACTAAGTCACAATCCCCCACCGTCAATGCCATATCGCCACTTAGCACGCTCACTGGCCTGGATGCTTGGGCTGTAGACAGGATAGCATCTTAATTCTCATCATCCGGCTAGTCTTGAAGAAGGCGAGCTAACATCTCCTCGTCTTCCTCTTCATCTCCTTCGACCTCGTTGCCCTCTGCCAGCAGCTGCTGGTCGAAAAGCAGTGTAAACTCAGGGGACTCCGAATCCATAATATCCCCCCAGGAAGGAGTATGCCGCAGGGGAGAGGGATGAGCCCCTTTCGCTGAAGAAGGAACAGCGGAGAGTACCAGATCATCTTCGGAAGATGCAGCCACCCGAATCCACCGTTCTAGAACCCTGGCCGCCATTACACGAAAGTGCGAGCAGCTTTCTGTATCCGCCAACGCAGCCAGGGCATGCTTGACACCCATGCATGCGATACACATCGGGTGCAAATCCCTTAACGGGGAAGAGAACAAGAATGCCATTTTTGGGGTTCACAGCTGTATATATATGGAGAGGGGTGGGCTCCTTGTGATTGGTCCGTCCTTCGGACAGATGTGGTGTAATTGGTGCTTCCATAGTCTATCATGCCTGGGGGCGTTTCCTATAGTGAGATACCGAGCAATTGTTTGAAAGAGAACCTTCTTTACTGTTCTACTGAAGAAAAATGTCACACATGCATCTTGGATGGCTTGAGGCTGAGTAAATTAACACCATATTTCATTTGTGGGTGAACTGTCCCTTTTAACTAAAAAACATGTACTTATAGACTTTCTTCATTTAAAAACATCATGTTACTGTTTTGCTAACCAATTTGACCAGTTAATGGAAAAGAGCTTACTCAAAAGATTGATTTGATTATAAATTTGATACATTTTGTTCTACATTAATAACAGATTGGAGAACACATGTAAAAAATACACTCACCACCTGACTGAATCTTCTGCTTTAAATCTTTGATTTTATCCTCCATTTTCTTCAGTTTCTCTTCATATTTCTCTTCTGTTTGATGTCTGACTCTGTTCTTTTGAGCTTTCACATATGTCTGTTGTGAATATGGTTCAGTCTTCATGTTCTCTATATAATCCAGTAGTTCTGGGATCTGTTGTGAGTCGTCATGCTCTTTTAAAGCCATCACACAGTATCGACCTCCACAACGACTAATTAACCTCTGACATTCTGTGCTGGATTTTATAAAGTTTGTCACTGGTCGTTTAACAGTGACATCCTTGATAAACATTACTATAAAATGCTCTCTGGAATAAAAAATCTTCTGGATCTTCTCTATTTCTGCTTTGTCTCCATCAGTAAGTGGACCAGCAGGAATAATAATGAGGAAAACATGAACTCCAGGATCACAGAGAGACACACAGTGGAGAGTCTGACGCATCACTTCCTCTTCTGAGAGTAGATTGAGAACTGGAAGCTCCACCAGATGGATCAGACGACCATGAATCTTATGCTTTTTCTTTACACACTCTTCAGTGCTCTCTCTGTGATGTGAGTGTTTTGTATATTTTCCTCGTAAAAGTTTGGACACTGAGACGTTAATTGTTGAATCACTTCCACACAACACCAGGTTCAGCTTCTTTTTTCCAGAGAAATTTGATGACACTACAAAAAACATCAAAGACATTAGACTTCCTTAAACAACAACCACATTTTAGAAAATGAAAATGTTAACTTCCAATAATTTCATCAACTTACAGTTGGAGCGAATCCACTCTCTTACATCAACTATAAACAAAAAAAAATAAATAAAAAAATATATATGAATGTTTGACAATGTACATCTGCAAGCATCTTTCATATATATATATATATATATATGAAATTACTGAATTCATTCTTCTTTCCTTTTTTCTTTTTTTTTTTCCATATAACATTATCCACATGTACACTTTATTCAATGAGAATCCCAGTGCAGTGCAGGTTTTGAGGAACATTTAAAAATGTTTTTTAAAAACACTTAAAAACAGTTATTCCATTTCATTACCATAATAAGAAGAGAAATTCTGAAAACATACTTGGACTTTCTTCATTTCTCTCGCTCTGTTCAGGTTTTCCATCATCTTTGTAATAAGAACACTCTTTGTTTTTTTCCTCTGATCTGACTGAACCATGAGATTGACTTTGCTCTTCATACACTGATGTTCCTTTAACATCTTCATATATATCACATGTAAGATATTTTTCCTGGCAATCCTGAATTATCTTATCAACCGTCTTGAATATGTCAGATTGCCATTCTGGGTTTTCTTTTTCAAACTCCATATGTCCTCCTCCACACTCCTTTATAAACTGATAAGTAACTGTATGCGTTTGCGACATTGTCCCTTTATCAGTCATGAGAACAATGGTACGTTTAATCGCTTCTTCACTGAATTTTTTCAGCACAAAATTCACTCTTCTCATGTCCTCCTGAGTTAAGTTTTTATACTGCTGTATGATTATGAATGCATGCGGTCCTGGAGCAGACACATACACACATTCTCTCACTGTCTGTTCGATCTGATGATTTGAGATGTTTTGATCCAGCAGATGAAGAGTGTTAATGACCGTGATGTGTCTGTCCTTCATTTTTCCACCAATCATCGTCATATTGTGCTGCTTTGTAGGTACATCACTCTCACACATATCTATTCCCAGGATGGAGTTTCTGACTCTGCTGTTTTCTGAAACATCCTTCCCCAAAAGAATAATCCTCAGATCACTCACTGGAACACACATAAAGACATCATGCAATAAATAGAATAACTGAAAATATTTAATATGATGGTTTTAATAGCTGTTTAAATTAAGGAATGTGAACTGTTAAAAAGCTTGGCTTTGATTCATATAGATAAATTAATTCACAACATGATTTCATATTAATTACATTATTATGAATTTACAAAACAACAACAAACATCTTTTTCACCAGAAAGAACGTCTCGGTTACATCTGTAACCCTCGTTCCCTGAAGGACGTTACTTCATAACTGACGTATTTGGGGTCTCACTTGGGGGCCCAATCACCTCTGAGCTATTTGGAAAAAGCCAATGAAAATCAGGGAAAAAGGGTTACAGATGTAACCGAGACGTTCCCCTTCAGTCATACTCTACGACGTTACGTCATAACTGACGTATTTGGGGTCTCCTCTGGAAAACGCCACAATCCTGAACTGTTACGTAGTTGAGGAACAGACGCTGACGCCTGGGTCACCCGGCCCGCCCGGCCCACAGCTGCTACATATGTCTGCTAGAGAGGCGCTGTGCACCACGCCTAGGAGGAGTAACTCTTGGAGAGTGGACTCGACTCCTAGAGAACACACCTCACCTAGGCACAGAAGCCGAGGTGAGGCATTACCACCCAATGGGCCAATCTCTGGTTGAGGACAGCATTCCCCATCTGCTGACCATAAGCAAACAAAAGCTGCACAGAGCGACTGAGTTGCATGGCACGAACGGGACACAGCAAAACGAAGACCGGGTCTGCCTGCTCCAGCGGCAGCGCTTGCAGGTTCACCACCTGATCCCTGAAGGGAGTGGTGGGAACCCCGGGCACATAATCAAACCCCGGTCGTTCTCCAGGTCACGTGAGAATAGCCGGAGGAAATTCAAGGCACGTTCCATTGACTAAAGATGGGTGCAGGTTCCCCACCCTCTTAACGGACGTGAGCGTGATCAGGAGCAAGATCTACAACTGATTCAGCGGCTCAGGGAAGCACTTCGCAGACCTAGAGAGGGCCACGGGGGGATCCCAAGAGGGGAAAAGGTGCGGCCCAGGGGAACTTGTCCCCCTGCAGCGCTCCGGAACCTGACAGCCAGGTGATGCTTCCCAGGGGCAGCCATACCCAGCATCTAGGCATGCCGTGATTGCCTCATCACCGCCTGGAAAAGGCCAGTGAGGTCTACCGCATCCCAACCAGAAGCCAGACGTACAGGTCCACGGATCGGGATGCGGGTGCCAACTGTGCCCATTCCTGAGAAGAAAGTTCTTAGGGGAATCTTAGTGTCAGCAACCCAGGTTCGGGTGGGCCGGAAGACGTACCAGCGGAACCTGCTCCTTTTCTGTGCAGGAAGGTGTATAATAGACCCCATATCCAGTTGTGTGCCAGCTCAGGGAACTCAGGACTCAGGGAAGCAAACAGACAAGCTGGACACTGGGGTTGGAGTCGCCATTCTCTGAGAGAGTGCCTTTTTTTTTCTTCTTCTTTTTTTCGCAACTTAACTCTCCGAAGTGAATGGCCTGCAGCAATTTGAGCCGCTAGACTCCAGAGGAGGAGATGGCAGGTGAGTTGCAATATGCAACGGGACCACAGACCACCTCATGGGTAGGTGTATGCTACAGCGGCTATGGTGTCATATGGACTAGCGTGTACCTGCCCCACAGCATTGGTAGGAACCGGCTGAGGTAAAAGCACTGCTTGCAACTCGAGCGACTAATGTCACTGCAGTCGAGGCCCTCTCCAGGAACCCGAGACTGCCTGCCCATTGCTAACAGCACCCCAGCCTGTGTCGGAGACTTCCGAGATAGCTGCTTGACACCTAGCCTAAGAGCATGGCTGCCAGTAGGAACACGGGGTCTGTCGAGTAGCTGGGAAGGTGGCAACACTGAGGGGGACGCCAACCCGAAGTGTGCCACGGTGCCATGCCCATCTCAGGATCTGGTCGTATCGTCAGTGCTGAAGCGATCTCATATGGAACAGCAGAGCGGCAAAAACGTGGACCGCTGTCAGCACCAACCATTTAGCTGACATAATCGTCTGGATCCAACCCCATACTGAGAAAAGAGGGAGCTCCGTTCTCCTTTAAGACTCGCCCTTCTCCCAGTTGACCCGAAGTCCCGATGGCTAAAGTGCGAAGATACTAAGTTCCTGTATTCGTCCAACAAATCTCACAAGTGGAGTATTCATACCTCAGTCGCCGAGATAGTGGAGGAGCCAGGTGCCCTACTCCCAAATGGGGCTGGGCACCCCCTGCGAGTTTGTAAAATGCGGGGAAACAGATCACTCTGAAAGCAGGAAGCCAAGAGGAGAACTGTACCGATACATCTGACCCCTGAAGCAGACCGAAAAAATATCTGCGTCAGGCCAGAATAACAGCACACGTCCTTCGGGTCGAAGCTGTCACCCATCTCTGGTGCTGAAAAATAGAAATGTGTTTCCGTTTCAGCCACCCAAATGGTAGCCCGAAAGGGGGACCGATTCAGAACTTAAAAACCAGGAATAGGTGAAGCCCACCACTCTTTTAGGATGTATAGACCAACCAACTTGACCAGCAGACAGGCTTGGTAGTTTGTTTTAGTAACCGGGCTGCTGCCTGCATAAATAGAGATGGCATAAACACCCCTGCAGCAGGACATAACAGCTTCTGCTTTTTTTTTTTTAAGGATGGCTCAGTCCAGAAAGCAAGCGTCCCGAAGTAGGGCCAGGCTGCTATAGCTGCGCTTTCCTGATCCATGATCCCGCTTTGTCACAGCTAGAGTGTGAGGAAGCAATGCATTCTGCATCCCTGGCTTAGACGGTGAGACCATGTGCTGGGCTTAGGTGTGAGGAAGACATGCGTCGCTCACAACAAACCCAACATGTTATAAACAGAGAAAATTAAATTGCTCTTTTATTGAAGGGGTGGGTACCTACTGACCCGTAGGTCAGAGGCAGCAGTGGTGGAGAATCCCCTGTCTTTCGCAAGGGTATTCCGAGATTAAACCTCCAATCCCCGGGTGCTTAGCCTGCTTCCTGCTTCCCTGAGCACTAAACAAGACACAGGGCTCGCGATAGGATGAAGCATGCGTCAACATTCAGAAACTCGACAGTAATACGGTGAGAGGAGCCAGACCTCCGCGGGGGTTTACCCGCCGGAGCAATCCAGACTACATTTCCCAGGTCTCCCATGCTTCCAGCCAACGCAGCCTAAGGATTGTACCAACCCGCGAAACCGGAAAGGGTAGAGCACAAAGGCAGCCCACATATTAAATGTAAGCCATGACCAAGCGTAATAATGAGCATGCCCACGCAGCGTGGGAAAAACCCATTCACAAAAACTGTCTCAACGTTATTGTTTACATCCCAGACCTGTGAGACAGCGATTGTGACTGAGATGAGGAATAAGGAAACTATCTCTCCCTAAAAGCACATGATCAGAGATGAGTCTTGAAAAAGACACTCTCAACGACTGTGTGTGCTGTAGGAAATTGCTCTTTTAGGCTGGATTGCCCAGGGGAGGACTGTGCAGCAGGGCGACCTCTCCGCTGGAATGGAAAGAAAGGATGTTCCACACAGCCTGAGAAACTCCCGCAGTAATGAAGATATCTTCCTTCTTGTAGAAGCAGCTCACGAAGCGGTCAGCTCTAAAGCAAAAATCTGAATGAGTGGATGCATGCCGCCATCTTATATACCCATATGTATGGGGGAGTGGCTTGGCATGCAAATTCCACTAGCCAATTTTCATTGCCTTTTTCCAAATAGCTCAGAGGTGATTAGGCCCCCAAGTGAGACCCCAAATATGTTAGTTATGACGTAACGTTGTAGAGTACGACTGAAGGGGAACTACAATTTCAAAATATCTTGGAAAACTAAAAAAAATAAAACAAACAAACAAAAGTCTGGAATTATAATATTACTATAATTTAATTGACTTACTGTTAGGATGTTCTTCACTTTGACTTAGTCGTCTTTGGCTCTCTGAAACAACATCACCCATATAGTATCAGATGTGACGAATATGACATGATTGAACCTTCACAATGATCATAACTGAATGAATTTAATGAATGTGTGCAGAACATATGGAGGTTTTATGCGATGAGAAACATGAAAAACAGAATACTGGGTTACACTTTAGAAAGTCATATTTGGTAGCTATGTAGGTAATAAGACAAATGAATAGCACTATATCAGCACTTCACTAACTACTATTAACTAATACGGAAATAAGACTAAACTAATCTGTAATTAATAGCAAATTTAGAACTGATAGTTCATTATTTCTAAATCAGATTAGTTATATTAAGAACAATGACCAAGTAATGACCAAATAATTACTAATGACTTACTAATCACAACAGTAATGTGTCTGAAATATGAGCAATTGTCATTCTATAAACAAATGCATCTTAAGAGAAACATCAATTTATGGATAATACCATAACAATTAAATACCTTCTGCTTATCTGTAGTATTACAGTGATGTTCCCTTGTCACAAAACTATGCATCCTTGATGAAGTTATACAGCATCAATACTGTGTGCATTATGCACAAAAACACATCCTCCATAAATCAAACACTGCATTAAAATATTGTAAGCTATCTCACAGTAATGGTTGTACTGAATGATTTAGGCCGGAAACATTAAAACCCCATGTGAAGCTCTCAATAATTAAAGTGAAAAATGTTTTAGCAAGTTTTAAAATGGTGGTAAATAATACACAGTATATATATATATATATATATATATATATATATATATATATATATATATATATATATATATATATCTTCATAGCAGTTGTTAGCAATTGTAAAAGACTTACTGCTGTATTCTTCATGCAGTGATGTGACCTGTTGTGTCTCTTTAACTACACCATGACTGATTATTTTATCCATTTTTCGAAGTATTTGAGACTGCCGCGTAGTTTGTGTAAGTTGAAAGCATCCTCCTCCACATTCTGTAGATATTTCTTGAATATAATCACTTTCAGACCTATGTTTAGTGTAGCGTTTCTTGTCATCAGTAGTCAGAATCATTGTGCGCTTCATCGCATGCTCAGCAAAGCAGTTCAACAATGAAGGTAATCTGTCTCTATTCTTCTTAGTAAAATCATTGTGCTGCAGCACCAGTATGATCACATAAGGCTCTAAAGGAGAAATCTTGGACACGTTATGTGCCATTTGTTGTAATGTGAGGTCTGGATCGAGCAGGTGAGTTGTATTAATGACTGTGATGTTCCTTCCCTCCACTGATTCACTCATTGTCTCTACATCAAGTTGTGTTGTCTTTCCAAACACATCTTTATCAAAGATTAAGTTTCCCACTCTGTTGTTTTCTGACATGTTCTTCCCCACCAGGACAATTCCCAGACCACTCACTGAAACACACAATACATACATACATGTAGCATCTGGACCAATCAGACATACAGTTATTTGTTACATTTAACAAATAATCTTAAAACCCAGCTATACGCTGGAGTTTTGAAGACAATCCCCCAAAGCAACTAACCCCCAAAAGGGCTTAGTTGCCAGGGTGACCATCTGATATCACAGGTTTTATTGCTTCAAGGAATGCAAACGGAGCACACTACATTTCTCTATAGGAAAGACACAATGCCTATAGAGATGGACTCTTTCCTATTCATTCACAGACAAACCTTTCTTTGACCTTCCTATTACACATAGCCCAGGTCATTTTGTACAGTATTACTGCATTGTATTTTAATTTTGTCTGTTGTATTTGTATTTGTCTTTCTACTGTTTTATGCATGCATTATGATAGATGACTAGTTGTATAAACCATCCATGTCATGTTTGGTTTCTTTGAATTCGTATTTTGATGATCTAAAAGATGGTGTAAATTAGATGTTGATACCTATGCAACATATTAGTGTTTTAAGAAACCTTAGTAGTTTTTACATCAGCACCCAATCGAATTACATATGCAAAATACCATGCTCCCGGACAAAGAGTCGTAAACTTTCCCTCCAAAAGCGAAAGTTACCATTGGTTCATGGACCTCCTGAAGGCACAGCCTCTAGAGAGTTTAAAGGCATCAACCGATCTCTTCCTCTTTATTCCTTCTTCTCTTTACTCTCTTCACTCGTCTGCAACATCTTCCGATTGCTGCCTGTGTGGAGGAATCCACGGGGAGCCTGAGCAGGCACAGGACATGCCCGGCGGGCAAGGCTGTGGCTCTCGACTACAAAGAGCCAGACAGTTCCACTTAACCCTGGAATTCATCTTCATGACTCACCTCAGTCAGTCAGTGGTTCTTGGAGAACCTAAGAAGATGAGCTGGAACTCTTCAGGACTTCCCTAAGCGTGCGCCAGGCCTTGCGGCCTTGTCTTTCCATTCCACAAAGATCACAGGACTTCAGCTGGGTCCCTCTCAGCTCTTGGTTCTTCTTCACTTTTCACATGGGAAGAAACTCCCAGTCACCAACGAGTCAGGACATCTTTGGAATTCATCACTCTTCAGACCCGGAAGAACATGATTGCAATTCCAAAACCGCCACTGCTCCAAACCATCACGACTTTCACCAGAGACTGCATTTGGACACTTGTTCAATGACCAAGGCAATGCAAGTATCGTACAGTTAACTAAACAAACAGAGGTTTAGTATAAGCTGTAGACAGCACTGATGGTTTCACTCAGATGGCTAACTGACTCTTTTCATAGCTTCATTTCCTTGTCTCTCTAACTGCTTCTCACTGACCATTCCCCAATGTATGAGTGATTTCATGTTTGTTTGTTTGTTTAGATTAGTTATGTGTTAGTCCTTCGTTAATAAACTATTGTGCACAAATTACATGAGTTCTGATTCTGCCTTGCAAATTAATGTCCCTTTACGATTTGAGCTACATGCTCTAATGCAATGGTTCTTTAAGAAAGTTATTTTCTGTGGCCAGGAAAATATCATTTCTTAGAGTTGATATAAAAATTATGCTGAATGTTCGCTAGGCGAACAGATTAGTTGATGGAAAATTGATTCTGCTACAGTTACTACTGGCAGCTGATATAAATAATTGTAATTAATCAATTAATTGTAATTATTTATATACATTTCCCTTTGAGCTAAATCGTGACATACACCATGTCAAATACCGTTTCACAATTTTCATTACATAATATTAAATCAAACTATCAATCAACAGTTTCTGAGAGGAATATTATAGAATTAACATGAAATCTGTTAAGTCTGGTTTAATTATATATGGTTTCACATAAAATGCAAGTTATCAATTAATATTAATACTTTGTTTTGTCAAACATAGTTTGTTTTATTTTACTTACTGTTGGGACGATTACCAGGTGGACTTTGGTCTCTCTTGCTTTCTATTAAAAAAAAATAATAAATAAATAAAATAAAAACATGAATAAATAAACCAATCAACTGTTATTAATATATGCATTATTATCCATAATGACTAGAGCAAGTTATTACTTGCATTTGAACTCAAATAAAGCTGCAATATTAAATAAATACATAGTTTTGAGACAGCAATGCAAACATTACACATTTTATAAAAATACTCATAAGTCCAAGGCACTAAGCCCACAAGTATTGTGAAAAAGTAAAAAAAAAAATAATAATAATAATAAATAAAAGCCTTTATTGGCATTTATTTAACATTAACAACAGCACATATGTATTGTTTTTAATGTTGAAGCCTTGTGAATAAAGGCTTTTTACTTTTTCGCAGTACTTGAATGCCTTGGACTTATTTTTGATGATATAAAATAATTCTGCATCCAAAGATCACAGATTCATGGATTTCACACCTCGGCAGCCTTTTTTTTTTTTTTTTTTTTTTGTGCATATTTTACAGTTTGCCATTTGTGAATAATTTCAGCTGTAATACTTTAAGACCTTTGTATTAAAATGTTAATGAAGATCAGATTCCCTCTGTATTTCTAGACTGTAACTGAAACACTACTAGGTCAAGTACTATTATAGATAGAAACCATCTAAAACAGTCTGGACAATGAAATTTTCTGTGGTCAAAGTGATCGCTGATCTCAGTCCACACCTCAAACACACACACACACACACACACACACACACACACACAATAAATAAATAAACAAATATAGCATGATCTACATTGTATTGTCAGTTGTTATTATTTTGGAATAAACGTAAATATTCTTATAAACACAAAAATAAATATTAACTAACTAATCTAAAAGACCCAGTTCCACTGTTTAACGTGTTTTTTTTTTTTTTTTTTTCCAGGTTTATAAAATTAGAGCAACATGGTTCTTTCTTTCTTTCTTTTTTCAGTGCAAACAAGAACGCAGAAATTATATCACAACACTTAGGCCTACATCACTTACTTCCGCATAAACAAACACAAAAACATCGGTAAACAGTGGCAGATCTTCCGTACACTCTTAGGAACACTGTAGTTTATAAAGTTCATCATGCCTTGTTTGAGGTTTCAGTATTTGTGCTTTTGGTTGATGACTTTGCGCACGGTTCTTTTGTAGGCCATAAAGCATGGATTTCAAGCTTTATGAAGTGCAACGTTAAAATGGAACTAATGGAAACGAGCGTTTATACTAGCTACAGTTTAATAAGACAGAGCCTTTAAATAAAACATGTTTATTTGTTGTAATTTGATACTCAGGCAGATTTTGTGCCATTTCTGCAATCAAGTTTCAAAACCAAAAGGACAAATCTGACAGAGGGGAGAGAAAAATGTCGAGAAGAGAAATGCATGCCCTTATCAGCAGAGGCTACAACATTAAGATTACGTATATTCAAAGCTAAATAGTCGCGTGTGAACAATTCCGCTTATGTCATTAAATCTCAATCCAGTCAGGTAATACTTAGCAACTCAAAATAATAAGATATTGTAAAGCAATAAAATAGCAGCACAAAACGTTGCACATGACAGCACACACCAGCAGAAAGTCAGTTTTAAGACATGAGTTATATATATTGTAAGGACCGTTGAAAAGACGTCCCTCCGACACGTCCCGTCATGGTTGAAAAATAGTTCCAAAATGAAAGTTGAACCGACGTCTTTGACGTTATCTGGACGTGAACTGCACGTCTTTTCTGGACGTCCCTGGACGTCTAAATGTGTCATCTTCTGCATGTCTATACTGTGTATTAATTTAATTTAATGTGTTAATATAATTTTAGTATATATGCCTACATATAAAATAGTCACACACCCATTCTGAGAGGTTTAGACAACTTAACTTACTACAAGTTCTAAAATGGTCCAAAAACGGTCCAGTCAGACCTGAACGTCTACAAAACGTTTTAACCACGTGTAAATTACAAACAATAACACATTGTTTGTGGACTTAAGCAAGAAGTAGACCGTTCTAATTTACTACAACATACTTTGTGCATATAACATTTTTTAAATGTCTTCCATTTGTTAAACGGCTACTATACAAACATTAAAATAGAAATAGTATAATGTGGGTAATTCTGAGTGTGTAGCAAATTTCTCAAAGCTTTACATTAATTTTAAGTAGACATTATTCAAACAAGAACATAACCAAAGTAAAGAATAAAAGTGAACACATATGTATATTTATAATCTTTATTTATTTACTATTATTTCAAAATGTTTACTATAGCACATTTCTGTAGCACAGCTCATTTCTTATAGCCACCACCCCCAGCTTATCCTGGAGCATGTTTTAGGTGTTCCGCCATTGCTGTGTCAATTTCGGAATCTGTGGCAGTTGGACTCCACCTCTTTAGAGCATCTGAGGGAAGAGAGTATGAATATTTTAAATAAATTGGCAACATTTGAGTTAAATAACATGCACTTATTTTGAAAATGCCTTTATGGTTATACAACTACATTTAAAATACAATGGGAACAAGACTTTTCAGTTTCATGAAAGAAGCATTAGTAACAAGTAAGCAATAAGTATTATATGTTATTTTAGTCTAGAATAATCTTATGAACAGGACATTTCTATTAAAGACAGGTGGTCTTTTAAATAAATAATAGACAAGGAACATGAGATTTTTTTTTTAAATGTCATAAGGCCAACATTACCTTGAATTACATAGTACAAAGCTGTAGCTTTGAAAGGCTTTTTGTCATGTTGGCCACCACCCCTCATATTGAATTTGGCCATTAAGGCATTTGACATGACTCTGTGAAAGAAATGATTCAGTATTACTTCACTTCAGAAACATTTTAACATGCGGTCAATATTACAAATTAACAGTAGTGTGCATCATGGCAATGTTCAAATACTCTCACAACCATATCAATCCATCTATCATGTAACAAGTACTCTGAACTATGTCCTTTTCCATATCCAGAATTTTTGTGACAAGTAATGACTCATTCATTGCTTACACTGCTATTATACGGTGATGCCTTGTTTTCAGTCTGCCTAACTGAGTCAGTACTGACATCTTAAAACTTCAACACAAAAACAGGCATGTTTATAAGGAGATATAATAGTGTGTGACAATAAATCATGAACTTAAGTAAAATCAAAGGCTGAGTTTATTATTGTGGCAATCATATACATTGTTCCTGAAATATTATGCAGCAATACACACAAACTATCAAGGTAAATACATACCTGTTCATGATTTGGTTAACGCAGTCCCTGACAGAAGATCCACCAACTCTGGACAGTTGCTGAACCTAAAAGTGACACCACAATCAAAATAATGTGATATGATATTATAAAAAGTACACAGTTCTCTGTGTGTCTGCTCGTATGTATGTATATACACAAATATAATACACCTATGCTTTGTTAAATTTGGAACTTACACAGATCCACTTCTTTTCATCATCTTTGATGTATTCTTCAAAGGATTTTAGGTCACTCTCTTAATCCAGTCTTTTAAAAGATGATGTAGACTTGCCAGGGTCCAGAATGGCAGATATTCGCTCAAGTTCATCTTTTAAACCAAACAGCATGAAAAAAGACCTTCCTTTGGAATCCTGAAAGAAAAATCAGCACATTAATATATACACACACCCTTCAAACAAGACTACTTAAACTCCAAAAGTGAACATGACACTTGCTGTCACATTTTGTGTTTACGCAGGGCATTAGGCTTGACTGTTTTTTTAGAACCTAAACCAGTCTTCATTGCCTGCTGATTTCGGTGAATATAGGGCTGCAAAAACTGAAGAGCAAGACTGAATTGACAGAGCAAAAACACTGGTATCAATATTGCCATTCGATTTTTAGTTAACAACTATTGAACCTCTAACAAAGGATGATAACAAACTCAGAACATTTACAGACTTTGCTTTACTGTTTTTTTTTTTTTTTTTACTTTATGGCCAGTGTTGTAAATGTCACATATTCACATCACATTCCTTACTTGCAGTTGACATAGGGTAAGCGCTCCGTGAGGGTCTGGTGCCACCTATTTAAAAATGTAAATAAAAAAATTAATAAAATATATAAGTGTAAAATGTACATTAAATTTTGAATATGACAACCCCATGGCTGGAAAAGACTATTAACATACATACCCTCACTTCTGTGCTCTCTCCGCAATGCAGCTGTCAAGTAGCAACACAACATTAGGAAATGCTGTTATTAGAGTTTCAGGACCATTGTGTACATTATTGAAGGCAGTTTTAACAAGAATGTCTGCCAATGTCTGTCTGTCCAATTCTACATCATCAATTACTGTAGCCATATAATCATTAACGTTGAGTAAATCCAAGGCAGCCAACCCTGATCTTCGAAAGCCACTGCCCTGCTTGTTTTCTAACTATCCATGCCTTACATACTGCTGATTAGTAATGGATCAGTTGTCAATCAGAAGCTGGAAGGGCAGGGACAGCTGGAAAACAAGCAGGGCAGTGGTTCTCGAGGACCAGGGTTGGCTATACCTGTTCTATTCTATATTCAATTGTGAGTAATAAGGCTGCTGTGCATTGACAGACATTGTAGCCTCTATATTTTTAACTGTATGAATTCTGATTCTGAGAAATGTATGTATTTATACATTAGGCTGTGTTGTCATTAAGGTGTAATGTGTATAAAATAAGATGCAACAGCAAAGTTCTCACATACACTGGGGGTCGTCTGGGACTGGGGATGGCAATGATGAATTTGGGACTGGAGACAATACTATGTAGACATTAAAATGAAAAGTGTAAAAAAAAAAAAAAAAATAAGAATTTGAATTTAGTTTATGAATCCTCTTTATGTGAATGACATGACACAAATTACAATACCTCATTCGGTTCTGGCACATGGCCTGGAAGAGGGTTCCTGAATTTTTCTGTCTGACAGATGGCTGTTCGTTATGTGACCCTACAAGACAAATCGCACCCTAATGTAAATTAATGAATCACAAAAGACATAAATACATGTTTTAAAAATTTCACAGAAGTTAATCTTTTGAAACATCTTCTAATGTTAATCTTACATTGTGGTTAGAGATTTTAACAGAGCAAACAGACCAAAACTGGCGAATGATCATCTGAAAGTTTACTTAAGGTCTGATGTACTACTTACAATGACAATGGGGTCGTGACCTGAATTGCACCCTTGGAGTGTCAATAAAGTGTCATTAACCATGTAATCTTTTGATTAGTACTACAACATCTTAAAAGTGTTACTTGGACATTCAAAATCATAACATATTCTTCAAATTTTTATAGATGCTGTAGCTGGTATTACAGGGCAACATGGAGTAAACATTTATTCTGTAATTGACAGGACTGTGTTTGTCTCGCCCTGTAACAGGGAAAAAAAAAGCTACTTTGTGGTCGTACACATTTAGATTGATAATTTTTTAAACATTAGCACTTACGCCTCAACATGTGTCCACGGGTCCACGAGTGTTGTTGATGTTAACCTCGACCTCCACTGGTGTCATGTTGTGCATCCACTGTTGGAAAAAATAAAAGTAATAGAAATAAAGGACCATTTTATCTATGGAATTTTGAAGATGTTTATAAAGAGCTTTGCAATCACTTTAAGTTATATACACATTACCACACTGTGAAAATTAAAAAAAAATTTTTTAAAAAAGACATACTTCTGGGGGTAGCCGTTTCATGAGATGTGGGCCTTTGCCTCGGTCTTACTTGAAGATCCAGTAGGGTTTGAGTAAATTGTCCTTCATGGTAATATTAAAAAGAACATGTTAGTTTTGGAGAATTTCACTGTCAAATTGTACTATGAATATATACAGGGACATACATCTGGGGGTAGCCATTTCATGAGATGTGGTCCTTTGCCTCTGTCTTTGAAGATCCAGTGAGGTTGGATTAAATTGTCCTTTGTGGTAATATTACATATGATGTGTTAGTTTTGGAGCATTTCACTGTCCAATTTTACTATTAAACGTTCTAACAATAACATCAGGGGTTGGGCACGTTGCATCTAAATGTGTTGGGCACACAATTTTACCTTTATCACATACAAGGACATATGACAAATTAGAATATTAACAAATTTATATAAATGTTTAACCCATATCTAAACTGTTTACTGTAAAAATTAAGCAATCGGAAACCTATTTTTTTTTCTGTGGTACTTAAGGAATTAGATTTTTATATAAGCACCATAAAGGAGATTACACAGGTAAAAACTATACAATCTGTGTATTTCTTCGCTACTTTTAAGTTATTGTGAATTAGGAAGTCCTTTCATTTCATTGTGTTATTTTATACAAATATTTTGTGTATACCCTTGACACTTTAGTTATGTATTTGTTCAAGCATTAATTAAAAAAAAAACTTTTAGCATACTAGCTAATTTTAGCCAAACTCAAACTACGTTTCAGTTGACAATGTGCGCATTATTTCTTCCTTTTCCTTCGTCTCAAACAAGTACAATTCGACCACATTAATAAAATACTACAAAATGTACTTACCCACCAGTAGATTTTAGTAGAATAATTCGTAAAGCCTTACAACACACCGATGCGCTTTCCTTGTGTTTATGGAAAGAAAAACGTTAAGGCTTTTCGCGAGCGAGAGATAATGTATTGTATTGCGAGATAATCTATCCCTATCGCGAGATAAATCCTCGAGATAATCTATCCCACCGCGAGATTTGTTGCAACATCTTGGCAGCACAGTTTTGGTAATCTTCACCCAACTCAGACTTCAAATGTTGACCAGAGATATCTGTTTTATATGTATATGCATAAACTTAAAATAATAAAATCGTATTGAAATTTATGGAAAACGGGTAGAATTATAACTAAAATTCAGTGGCTTTGCAATCACTTAACCATATGGCACTTTGTGAATATTAATTAAACAAGATAGAAATACAAATTACGTTTATTTCATTACGATTTCCTGTTTTTATTTATTTATTTACTTATTTCTTTATTTATTTTGAATGGGTAATGCTTGACTAGACGTGGTCGTCTTAAAACTACTTGGGGCACTTAAATAAAGTATTACTGTAATAATCAAGGTGTAAGCACAATTGCTTTTGCATATTTCGTACTGATTTCATACAGGGTCATGATGGACTATAAATGCACGTGTAAAGGACGTCACCTTGTGGACGTCCTCTCACAACTGGTTCACAACAGTGTATGTATTGAACTACACGGAGCTAAAACTTAAAGTAATAATTATATATGCAACCCCAGAGAACTGTATGCATGTACAAACGTATCTGAACGCATTTTTAGGCAGAGTTCTGTGTTACATATTTTTACGGATTTATGCCGTCCTACCGCGACTATTTTTGGCCAGGGACACGACGTTGCCGTCGGACCAATGTTAGCTGGTAATTTACTCACTCCCGTGTTATCCAAGATGTTCATGCCTTTCTTTCTTTAGTTGCAAAAAAAAAAAAAAAAAAAAAAAAAAAAAAGGTATTTGAGGAAAACATCCAGTATTTTTCTCCATTTAGTGGGATTCTATGCTGGCCAGCGGGCTGAAGGTCCAAATTGCAGTTTTAATGCAGCTTCAAAGGGCTCTTCACAATCCCAGCCGAGGGATAAGAGCTTTGTCTAGCCAAACGATCGGTCATTTTCTTAAATCAATAAAAATGCATATACTTTTTAACTACAAATGCTCATCTTGCACCAGCATGACAATTGCCCATTTGTCATATAAGCGTTCAGTAGGGTGTTCGTGAGCGTCCCCTTTGCAGCCGTTATGCACCCTTGATCTGCGCTTCTTTTTTAACATTTGTTTTTATTAGTATTAGTGCACAACATGCAACATACGGTAAACAAAACACAAAAACATCAATAGAACTGCAATGACCATAATCAGAAATGACAACCTGAATAATGTTAGTAGTATGTGAGTAGCAGAAGTAGCAAATATAATAATAAATACAGCAATGGAACAGCAATAGTGATGGAACAGCAATGATAATAGCAGTAATGAAAATAATCAGAAATGTCAATCTGAATAATATTAGTAGTATTGGAGTAGTAGTAGCAAATATAATAATAAATACAGCAATGGAACAACGATGATAATAACAGTAATGAAAAAATCAAAAATGACAATCTGAATATTAGTAATAGTATTTGTACTAGCACGTATAAGAAGGAGAAGAAGAAGAAGAAGAAGAAGAAGAAGAGGAACAATAATAATAATAACAACAATATCAATAATACTACTACTAAATAATACTACAGATGGTGATGATAACAATAATATTCCATGATGACGGCAACAGTAATATCATTAATAATATCAGTAATAATAGTGATAGTAATAATAATTCCAATAACATTAATTAAAATAACACATACCCATAACCCAACACATACCACATCTATCCTAACCTCTGTTTCAGTGTTTAAGATGTGTATTTTATTTATTTATTTTTCTTGATCTGCGCTTCTGCCGAGCACTGGAGCAAGCTTCGCAGCAGACTTGTACCCAACAGTCAAAGCAGCATTACGTCATGAAAGTGCGGACTCAGAAAAAGACCATGAGGGTTTAGGGTGTGATTTGGGACAGGGCCTATCACATCAATACTACCTTTTACCATTAGCTGATGGATTGTTCAAGTTGTGATAAATCTGGTGAGCTCATCTGGTGGTGGACTGGTGTAACTGCATACTGTATGTGACAGGATAATTTATTAAAAAATTGAATTTAGTCTGTTTGCCTTTTATGCTAAAAGAAAATGTTATAACAATGCTAATGTAACATACATATAATTATTAATCTAATCAGCTACTATTTCCAGAGACTTAATGTACCACAGAACGAACATGCACAACAGTATAGTCATAGTGAATCATCAGAATATCTAAAATAATGCATTAGACAAGAGGATCAGGACTGACTTACAAAATGGATATCATAGCGCTGACCCACAAAATGTCGAGAAGCACTGCCGTGCCTGCTTATTATATGTATAAAATGAATAGATTGCCCTGCACAAAATATTGATTTGAGTCTAAATTACCAAATTACCACAATGACATTTTTCGGCAATACAAAACAATTAGGCAAGCAAAAGAGCATCTTCAAACATGATTACTGTAATGTCCTCCATTCTGCTCTATCATTGTGTCAATCTTTTGCAGTAGATCGTTCACCTGTTTTCTTTTTCTCTTGTTTTTATTGTCGAAGACATGAAATCTCCCTCCACACTGCTGTACCATACTGCTTAAAGCACTGTTTTGCTTAATGAATTTCTCTATGGGTTCTTTATCTAACCAATCTCCATAAGAGAAGAGAATGATGGAGTATTTTAAAACTTCTTCACCAAACAACATCTCAATCATCTGAAGAATCTGCTGGTCCTCTTCAGTGATCTTCATATGCAGAGGAAAAACAATGAGAAAAGCATGTGGTCCAGGACTGGATAAATGAACACTTCTTGCTATCTCTTTCATTACCTCTTCAGGATTCATCACTGTGTCAAATAATCCAGGAGTATCAACTACAGACACAGATCTGTCTGAAACAGTGGCGTGAGCAACGGAACATTTATTAGTTACTGAATGTAGGCTACAGATAGATTCAAACTCTATTTGTCTCAGTATTGTGTTTCCAGTTGCACTTTTCCCAACACCACTTCTACCCAGAAGAACAATCCTTCTAGATGAGAGACTGACAGCAGAAACTCTTTGCAGTCTTTTTGGCACTGTATGAAAAAAGAAAACAGATCACACAATCACTTATTTTACCTTGACATGCACTTTATATACTGCATTAACTTACTATTTTAATATACTGTAGTTAACGAACACACACACACACACGTTGTGTTTACATGTTTTATGGGGACATTCCATAGGCGTAATGGTTTTTATACTGTACAAACCGTATTTTCTATCGCCCTACACCTACCCTATACCTAAACCTAGCCCTCACAGGAGACTGTGCACACGTTTACTTTCTCAAAAAAACTCATTCTGCATGATTTATAAGCCTGTTTCCTCATGGGGATCTCACAAATGTCCCCACAAGGTCAAAATTTACTGGTATTACTATCCTTGTGGGGACATTTGGTCCCCATAACGTGATAAATACCAGGTGCACACACACATACAAACACACACACACACACAAAGTGTACACACACCATTTACATCCCTAGTACTAAATCCGATACAGGTCAGATGTTTTGCAATGTGATTGCAGTGTGAACAGTCAGTCGGATTTCATGTGACTATGACGGCACTCTAGATAAACATTCGTCATAATTCTGTGCTGACGGGACACACTTAAAAGATTTTACATACTATCCAAAGTTATCAAGACAGTTGTGAAAAGTAATCAGTGGAAGTAAAGCTAAACATGAGGCTCATATCATAACAATTTCAAAACTCTACTGTCTTTTGTCACATCCTTGTCTTTAATTTTCATATTGCCTGTGAATAATTTGGCTGGCTTCTGCAGCTGATCACACTATAAATTAACGCATAATCGCTTCCTTTATGTCCTCCATTTTTACTTCTGCATGACAGTGCACTGCGAAAGTGTTGCCAAATCCACTGTTTCCTCGCAGAATTGGGCTACTTTTTCCACTATGCCATGGGTTGTTTTCCAACTACATAGGTTTTCGCGACCCCACTAACATATTTACCTTCCTGAACATGGTTGGGCTAGTTTTGGAGTAGTTTTGAGAAGCAGATGGGCAGATTTTGTTGTTCTTTTGTGCATGAGGGCCAAATCAGAACCATGATCTGTTCACACTTCAGAACTGGAAATTTGCCACATTTAAAGCAACAGCTATAGCTATATGAGCAGCTATACAAAAAAATCTGACAAAAAATAGAACTGAGCACTAAGGCTTGCAGTGTGAACGTAGCCTAATTTGTACTCATGGTTTGTTGGACTTTGCTGTTTCTGTTTCTCCAATTCCTCTTGTTCTATCTTCATTACCCCACACATCTCTCTCTCTTCTTCTCTTCTCTTTCTGTCATGATTCTGTCTTTCTTCCTCCATTATCATCTTCAAACTCATTCTCTCTTTCTCTTCTTCTTGTTTGATCATCAGTTCTTCTCGTTCTCTGTCCAGTTGTGCCACTTTCTCCATCATCGTTGCCATTATTTTCTTTTTTTCTTCTTCATGTTTTTTTATCAGCTCTTCTTTGTCATTCATTACTGTTTTATATAGTTCTTCTTGCTCTTTGAACCCTTCTTCTCTTCTCTTTCTCTCCTTCTCATGATTCTGTCTTTCTTCCTCAATTATCATCTTCGATTTCTTTTTCTCTTCTTCTAGTTTCTTCGTCAGTTCTTCTCTTTCTCTATTCAGGTGCCCCACTTTCTCCAGCATCGTCGCCATTATTCTCTTTTTTTCTTCTTCATGTGTTTTTAACAGCTCTTCTTTCTCATTCATTACTGTTTTATACTGTTCTTCTCGCTCTTTGAACCCTTCTTCTCGTTTCTTTCTCTCCTTGTCATGATTCTGTCTTTCTTCCTCGATTATCATCATCATTTTCTTTTTCTCTTCTTCTAGTTTCTTCGTCAGTTCTTCTCTTTCTCTATCCAGTTGCCCCACTTTCTCCATCATCGTCGCCATTATTCTCTTTTTTTCTTCTTCATGTTTTTTTGTCAGCTCTTCTTTTTCTCTGTTCATTTTCTCCACTCTCTCCTCCATTAGGATCTTGATCTTGTTTTCTTTTGCTTCATGTTTAGATTGAAGATCTTTTTTTCTCTCTTTCCATTTTCTCTCTTTCTTGTTTCAGTCTCTCCATCATAATCTTCCTCTTATTTTCTTCTGCTTTATGTTTAGATTGAAGATCCTCTATCTCTCTTTCCATTCTCTTTCTCTCTTTTTTCAGTCTCTGATCAAATTCATCCCAATCTCTCTGTTCTTTCTCTCTTCTTTTCTTATCCTCTTCTTCTCTTCTTAACTTTTCCTGTAGATTCTGTTTCTCCCATTCCTCTCGTTCTCTCTTCATTTCTCTTTTACATCGTTCTTCTCTCTCATTAAAATGTTTTTCTCTTTTCTTTCTGTCCATTTCATGAATCTGTCTTTCATTCTCTATTCTGTTCATCAGTCTGTCTATTTCTATGTTGTAATTGGTCTTAAGTTTTTCTTTTTCTGTATTTATCTTATCCTTTTCTTGCCTAATTTCCTCTATTTTTTGTCTAAATATCTCTCGTTCTTGTCTCATCTTGTCTTGTATCTCTCTTTCTTTCTCTTGTATTTGTGTTTTATATTGTTCTTCTCTTTCTACATATTCTTCTCTTTTCTTCCTATCATTCTCTATTCTGTTCATCAGTCTGTCTGTTTCTGTGTTGTATTTGATCCGCAGTTTTCCTATTTCTATGTTTATTTTGTCTTTTTCTTGCCTAATTTGATCAATTTCATTTGTAAGTAGCTCTCGTTCTCGTATCATCTCTTCTTCTAGTTTCCTCATCTCTTCTTCTCTTTCTTTCACTCTCTCCATCAGGATCCTTATCTGTTGTTCTTGTTTTTCTCTTTCCATCTGTCTGAACATCTTACATGAGTAGAAACTCCCTCCGTTTGCTTTCACCATGTTGTCTATCTTCTCCAGTAGATCAGACACCTGTGTTCGGTCTTCAGTCTGATTATTATTGAACACATGGTATCTGTTTCCACATACTTCAATCAGCTTCATCAAAGGAGATCCAGGTTTTCCCAAACACTGATCAATAGTTTTGTTCTTTAGATAATCTCCTCTGGTAAAGAGCACCATGGTGAACATTAAAGATTTCTCACCAAACGTCTCTTGGATGATCTTTACTGATGTTTCCTCATCTTTAGTGAATCGTTGTCCTAAATTAAGCACAATGATGAACACATGTGGTCCAGGCAGGATCATGGAGATGCAGTTGCTGATTTCTCTCTGGATCTCCTCATTAGTAAGTTCAGTATCAAACAGTCCTGGAGTGTCAATCACAGTAACGTGTCGACCATTGATTTCAGACGTTTCTCCCTGACTCTCTTTAGTCACTGATTCTTGAGATGTTTCTGCTGTAAACACGTTTCTTCCTAAGATTGTGTTTCCAGTTGCACTTTTCCCAACTCCAGTTTTTCCCAGCAGCACAATCCTCAGCTCCTCTGTGTTTTCTCTTGAACCTGAAAATTTATAAGCATTTAAAATAAAACAAATCAGACTATGTGCCCTAGAGAGTGCTATGGGAAATGCCGCCGACATGACCAGTGTCTGAAGCATGACCCTAAACATGACAATGAACTCCATGACAATGGACATTGGCAGGCGGCAGCCTATGACATCACAACTGGTGCAGCCAAGAGTATAAAAGGGCACCTGTAAAATACGTCATCTTGTCTTCAGGAGACTGTTTGTTTGTACACGAGTTAGGAGTATGCGCGTTTAGCTCCCGAGGGGTTTAGAATGCGTGCAATGAAAGGATTTCTCAGTAAAAGCTACTTTTGCATTGTCCCTAATCTTGATGCTTTCTGAGCCTCTTTGGCCACTGTTTTTAGGATGGGTTACCTATGAGCACATCTATAGCAAGTCTGAAAAGGAACCTTTTCCTTTCTGCTCTCTCCTGAGGGATTGTAGTTAGCTTTTTCATGAGTGTGTTTGGCTCTTGCAGGTACTTCTAGCCTCATTTGCTTTTTAAGCCTCAGCTGTTCGTATAGAACATACTCTCACTTTAGAGAACTGTCATACTGAGGCCTTTGTCTCAGAGCTATAACATGCAGTGGTGCAGAGTTACTTTCTGAGCCTCTCTGGCCACTGTTTTTAGGAAGGGTTACCTATAAGCACATCTATAGAAAGTCTGAGATATAGGCTTACTTTGAGCCTCTTTGCATGATGTCCTGACCTCCGCTAGGACAGTGTTTGTAAGTTGTAGGCTCTCTGTGAGCCTTCTTGAACTGTCTCCCGTAGTTAGGCCTCCTCTCATTTTAGAGAGTCATCATGCTGAGGCCTCCACTTCTAGAGCTCTGCCATCTACTGTGAGTGTTGTCAGGCCTCCTCTCACTACAGAGAGAAATATTCATTGAGGCCTCCACTCACCAAAGCTCTGCTCTGCTAGGACATAATTTTGCAGGCTGTTGGCTCTCTGAGGCTCCTTGCAAGGTATCCTATGCATGGGCTGTAGTTAGACCGCCTCTCATTTTAGAGAGTCTTAATGCTGAGGCCTCTGTTCCTAGTGTTGGCCATTTGCTGCAAGTGTCTTCAGGCCTCCTCTCACTATAGTGAGTTATTTCATAGAAGCCTCCACTCAGCAGAGCTCTGCTAGGACAGAGTCTGTGAGTTGTAGACTCTCTGTGAGCCTCTTTACAAAAGGTCTTGAGCTTAGGGTGTAGTTAGGCCTCCTCTCGTTTTAGAGAGTCAGCATTCTGAGGCCTCCACTCCTAATGCTCAGCCATCTACTGCTAGTGTCGCCAGGCCTCCTCTCACTACAGGGAGTTATTTCATTGGGGCCTCCACTCAGCAGAGCTCTGTGAGCCTCCTTACAAGATGTCCTAAGTGTGGGGTGTGGTTAGGCCTCTTATAATTTTAGAGAGTTATCATGCCAAGGCCTCTGCTCCAAGAGCTCAGGTAGGCATTGACTAGGTAGTATGGAGTGTTGCTAGGCCACCTCTCATTTGAGAGTTGTCGTATTCAAGCCTCCACTCTGCAGAGCTTCATGGGCAAGTTGTCCCTGAGTGTTAGGCTATCTGTGAGCCTTCTTGGATTCTACCATCAATAAGAATGTAGTTAGGCTTCCTGTCTACTGTTGAGGTCTCCGCTCTTGAAAAGCTCCATATGCCCCATCTAGATCATAATCTCCGATCTAGTAGGTGAATGAAAGACATATAATTTCCACAAACTCATTGTTTATGAAAAAAAGTGAGGAATGTCTCAAATTCACTTTATAGGCCATGTTATGTCATTTTCAGGTTATGTAGCCATTGTTTCCTGAAAAGAGGAAAGACAATGTCTCTTTGCCATGCTTCAGAAATTACTGCACATCTCTTTCAGACAAGAAGTTGATGACGTATTTCACAGGTATCCTTTTATACTACTGTCCACACTATTTGTGGCATCATAGGCTGCTGCCTGCCACTGTCAAGTTGTCATATTTAGACTCATGATTCAGACACTGGTTATGCCGGAGACATTCTGTTCTAGATATTCCGTAGAGTTCTCTAACGGATCTATCTCAGGGAACCATGGTTACATATGTAACCCAAGACAATTGCAACAAAAAAAAGAAAAAAAAAAATAATAATAAATAAAAAAAAAAAAAATGCAGTCACTTGAAGTGGAAAGAAACATGCTGTACTTTGACTCTGAGTACTGGCTTTGACTCATGCAACATGTCAAGTGTAACGCGCAAATAAAAAAGTGCCAGTATGCAAACCGCTAAAATACAGAAGGGCCAGTACTGTGCCTATTTCTGCTCACTGCTCCAGAAAACAACCTATAATTCAACATTTTTATTCATGATTATAAAGACTCTGAAATTGTGAGTACTAAAAGGTTAAAATTGATTAATTTAAGAAAAACAATGGTTATCACTGGAAACGATCAAATATCAAAAATCACACTCACGTTTTCCTGTGGCCTGTTGCTCCTTTGTGAAATACAGAGAAGCTTCAGTACAAACCAGGTGGCATCCATCATTCATTTGCACAATATCCTCAAATGCCTGCAGAAGATCATCAGGAGAGCTGCTTCTCTGAAGACTGAAGTGTCTGTTTGCACATTTCTGAATGATTTTCTGTATGATGTCATTGGTTTCAGTGGGCTCTTGTGTGCTGATCACCATGGTGTGTTGAAAAACCCGCTCAGAGAAAGAGAGCAGCACCTTCTCCACATGCTTTTGATCTTCTGTTGAACACTGATCATGTTTGAGGAGCAGAACGATCACATGAGGTCCTGGATCAGACAGATTCACACACTCTCTCACTGTCTGTGTGATCTGATGATCTGAGATGTTTGTCTGGAGCAACTGAGGACTGTTGATGACCATCACATGTCTGTTCTTCAATCTTCCTCCAACTCTCTCTGCAACATCTGGAGGAGCTTCACTGTCAAATGCTGCTCGTCCTAATATGAAGTTTCCCACTCCACTGTTTTCTGAAACACTCTTCCCCAGCAGGACAATCCTCACTGCAAAGAGTTAAATCACACTTTCAGTATTCACATCACACAATAGCAAACACATTTAATATGTAATGTGCTAAGATGCCAAGATCTAGATCATAATCTCACATTACCGATCATAATAAATAAATGTCAGCAGTAGGTGTATTTGAGTCTGAATTGATTTCTTCTGCTTTTTGCTTCTGCAAGTTGCCTATAATTTCCACAAAAAGGTGAGCTGACGTGTCTTCAAATTCACTTTATAGGCTTTAGACATGTCAAAACATCCTCATTTTACATCTTTATTGGGTGTTTTACAATATAATTGTGCATACGGTATGTCATTGTGTGATTACGTAAACTAATTTAGTGAACTGAACCAGTTAACCAGTTTGTGGAAAATTTCCCTGTTGCCTAAAGCTCTGGATTACAGGTAATAATGTTGTAAATAATGTTCAGTTTCTTTCACAGACTGATCGAAAGTCATCTTCGATGGTCTAAGAGTGAGTAAATTAGCAGCCAATTTTCATTGTTGGGTGAACTGTCCCTTTAATGGATTTGTTCATTTGTATAGATAAAGACTTACTCATAGGGGTTTTGCTATTGCTCCATCTTCTTCTAGGAATGGGACTGTGGGCAACGGTCACTGTATGAAGCAAAAATCTTATATTATTTGCTGCTTTAATCATAGTCAAATGGTTTCAAATAGGGTAGTCCAGGAAGGAGAGGAAACGGTCAGAAGAAGCAGTGAACTGTAGCAAAATTACTGACTTGTTTATGGCTTCAAGCACAGGTCAGTTTTATCTGTAAATAGGCTATTATAGTGTTGTCTTTGTTAACTTAGTTGAGTATTAAACTGCTAGCAACTGTTACCTCAGTATCATAAGTTAGAATACTGTATGCTAAATGCCATCATTATAATATATTGTAAAGTTACATTAATTTATTTAGTGGACATTCACATGCATTTGTTGTTTACGTAGAGAGGATAGCCTAATAATGCAATAGTGTGTTCAGTATTAGGATTTTTAAAATGGATATTGTACTAATTTAGCCATTTAGGCACTTTAGAAGAATTGCTTTTAATATATTTGTAAATATAGGTTTATAAAATATTGAGCAATTAAGTCATTTTAAGATAAATAACAACATTCTGTGCATATAATTTACACACACACACACACAGACACACAAGGGAGAGAAAGGGAAAGTAAAGGGAAGCAAAGGTGCTGTTCAGCAGAGAAAGTGTTATTTTGCATGGCCTAAGCCTAATTTTAAAATAATGATTAGCTGCTGCATATAAATAAAATACTTATAGGTGTATGATTTATATTGACATAAGTATGAAATGTGTTTGTCACCTGTGTAGTCAGTGTTAGACATGTTGTCAATCTGTTTTGTCCTTTCTTTAGGCTTTAATTGATCATCTTCTGACTCCAGATGTCTGTGCATCATTCTGCAAGAGTTTCAGAGATTTCAGCAGTGTGTGCACTCTCTTCTTGAAGTCACTCGGATAGAGTGACTCTCCTTAATAGTGTGAAATATGTTTGTCATAAATACAGTTTGACATTAGTTCTGTTGTGATATAAAATAGTTTGTATCAAACTTATGAGTCAAATTATTTGTTTCCCTTTACATCCATTTACATAGGAGATAAATAAAGCCCTCTAATGAACTACATAATTTGCTTTTAATGATTATTCAGTTTAATAATTTAGTTTGTGTAGAACTCTTATCTTTTCATGCAGAACTTCTGCTGCAAGTCTGCATGTTTATTCTACAACATCTCTTGGTATAACTAAATATTAAATGTTAACTAAATATTAAATGAATGCTTGAAATCTGCAAATGCAATTGCAATAGACACAGAGCGCATTTAGGCCTTCCGACTTATAAGAAAAAACAAAACAATGTCCAGGATTGATTCTGGGAACAATCCCAGGTTGGGGACTTCAACAATTCAACACTCTCCATTGACTTTGTATTGCAGGAATCGGCCTCCTTGTCATTTCTGACATCTGACAAAAAACACAACGTCTAAAAGCTGCAATGTGACAAAGTGTACAGTAAACAAGCTAAAAAACCCAGAACTATGTTTTTATAAGCCCAAAAAACGAGCATGTAAGGACACAAATAGTTGTGAATGTAAGGGTATTTCACGCTGAGCCATTCAGTTGGATCATTTCTCCAGCAAAAGGAAAGTAAAGGAAAAGGAGCATTGACATAGACCAATAAAATTGAGTTTTTTAGTATTATCTCCTCCTCTTAACTTTACATCAGGTGGTGAAATAATCCTTTGACATGGTTAAAAATAATGATTATTTTTCTGTTGCAATTAAGTTTCCCTCCAGTGGGCGTACTCAGAGTGATATGACACATTGCACTCTTGTGTCCTTAAACACTATTTTTTTACTCTACACTAGTGTTTCTCAACGGGGGCGGTACCGCCCCCCAGTGGGCGTTCGGACAGCATCGGGGGGCGCTGGAAGCAATATTTTTGAAAGGGGGGGCGTTGAGCTGTTCCTGGGGGGCGTTTGGTCAAGACGAGTTTACACCAAAGCTGTATGAGCTGAAACTTGCAAAAGAAAATGGTCTGCCACATCCTAACGCTGTCTCTACACATCAAAACGCACTTTCTATATCTATTTCTCAACTTGTCGGTAGCGCAGGCGCGTGGAATCCCGCAGGCAGAAACAGAACGCGGCATCCGTTTATTGTAGCCCTCGCGCTCAGTTGTTACTGAACGACTGATTATAACGGGATCGATGTGGTTTAACACACGTGTCGTGCTGTTCGCGGTCAGTGTAGTAGTGCTGTTCGCTGCTAGTTTACACCAAATCTCCCGCTCCTATTGACGGTGTATCATTTCCTTAGCAACGACTTAAGTACTTCAGTGTTTGCTTGACCTTCTGTAGCGCAGCTGCTGCGTCAAAACAATAGCAAGCATTTAGACACGATAAAGCAAGAGATGTTTTTTCTTGTTTAGAAAAATTAATATTAATACTTTTTTTTTTTTTTGCTGATTGGCTGCGGTTGGTTTGAATACCAAATTTATAAAGAGTTTATTCAAAGCTCACAATTATTTTTTTGCTCCTTTTTTTTTTTTTTTTTTGCTTCTAATGATGATGATACTTCAAATGAAAAATCAAAACTGTGATGAATGTCATGTGCCATTTAATGACATTAAACAAAATAATAATAAAATTATGTATGAGCTGTTTTGGGGGTTAAGATACATGCTTTCAAAACGGACCTATATATTATAAATAAAATATAGCCTATAATGTACACTACCATTAAAAAAAGGTCAGTATGATTTGTTAATGGGTTCATAAAAAAACTTTCTTATATTATATTTTAATATATCTTTAATATATATATATAAACATGATTCCCTCACCTATTACCAATTCACCTGCTTGCTGTGTTTCAAAGCAGTTTATTTTCACTTTCAACCTTTTCACTTTTATTTTGCCTCTGTCCCAACTTTTTTGGAGTGGGATGCATACTTCAAATAAATAAATAAATAAATATTTTATAAATAAATATGCTTATATTTACAAAATACATTTAAGTTGGTCAGTGAAAACTTTGGAAATCTTTTCTTTGTACTTTTGTCAATTAAATAAAAGTTAAATAGAATGAACAAATCACAGATTTTATCATTTTACAAGATGTCCCAACTTTTCTAGAATTAGAGTTGTACTTAGTTTTTTTTAAGTAAACTTTGAAATAGTCTCACAAAATCTATGAAATATAGTAAAGTAGGGTTTACATTTCTTCCATTTGCATGAGTAAATGTGGTATTTACTCACCAAAATAACAATGTCCACCATCATTTTTATTTAGTCTTTTTAAATTTCGGGCAACAAGATATATCCGCATCTCAACAACACTGAAGCTATAGCAATGAAAACCACCACATGCTTAAAAACTCTGTTTAACTATTAATGTTATTGCACTTATTTTAAAATAATTTACCGTAAAAAAAGTACTTCGCTGTCTTTTTTAATCAATTCAATGCATCCTTGAAATTAATTTCCTAAAAATCATAATGACCCCAAACATTTGAATTACTGTAAATATAATACCAGTCCTCGTTATAAACACAAAATAAAAATAATCAACTTTAATATTCAGTGAGGACAATTTGACTACGATTTATTTGATGGGGGCGGTGAGGGACCTGGATAATGGGTAGGGGGGCGCTGGCCCAAAAAAGGTTGAGAACCACTGCTCTACACCTTGTCACATAGCAGCTTTTAGACATTGTGTTTTTTGCAGCCTGGTCTCATTGTTTATACGTAGGTATTTATACGTAACGTTTGGTGGGACAAAACGTACATTTTTGAACGTTTTTATTGATGCTAAAACGTACAATTTAGACGTATTTCAACGTTTAAAACGTACAAATCGTTACGTAATTTTCGTTAAAAACGTAAAATATTTACGTATCTTTTATTTCATTCGTATCAATGCCGTTTTGTCATTTTATTAAGCGAATTAGATTTTTAGCCCTCTTAACCTACCCCCATACCTAAACCTACCCATTTTATAGCAAATATGCATTTTTATCATTTTATTAATGAGCGATTTAGATTTTTAGCCCCCTTTAACCTACCCCCAAACCTAAACCTACCCATTTATAGCGAATATAAAAAGATATAAAACGTAACTGACCAAAATATGCAGGGAAATTACTATTGTAGCAAGAATACATTAAGCATTAAAATACCTAAACCTAACGTTAACCATAACTTTCTCTGTACAAAAACATGGCAGACAGAAAAACGCAATCACATTAATTTATTTATCGCAAAAACGTACAGCAGTACCAAAAGTAATCCAAATGACGATGCGTTGCAGCTGCAGTCCTCTCTGGCGGAATACAGTAGGTTTATTTGAGGTGCAGAGCAAAATTTAAATAGTTAATCGGTGAAAATATCATCCAAATGATTACCCTGATCCACTCCGTAAAGAAGGCGCCCTCGCATCTTTTAAACACTTCCCACCAGAAATGTGGAACGAACGCAGGCGAGAGCCAATGAGCGTTCGATTTCCCTGCAGTAAAACCTGTAGTTTCTTGATGCGGCAGTGTTTGAATTTGTAAAATGCACTTCAGCGCGGGTTTATTTGCTGTTGCTACTGGACTCACTGCTCGGATGGAGATGAAGATCGCCGGATAAAGTCTTGATTTTGGGTCTATTCCTCGCAATCGTATGGATTCTGAAGATCTGGATTATAGCGCACAAATAAAATTGTTTCATTTTGTAATTATGATGCGTGTTCGGTGTATTTTATGGTTCTATTTTTAGTCAGAGCATGTCGGAGAAAACGTCTTTTGTGTCCCCCCACAGCAAACTAAGTAAATATTACATGGATGGTTAAACGATTGCAGAAATGTTATTTTTAAGGGTTTAACGTGTAGTCTTGTTTAACATTATGTATACGTATCCTTGGAAACGAAATGGCAGCAAAATCACACAGAACAGAATGAAATGTTATAATTTCATATTAAATAAACTATTAAACTATTTAAAAGTGCAACTGAAAACATAAGGCCATTGGTATGACAACTAAAAACAACAATAATGAGATTAATGCAGCGATTTTAATATTCATATGGATTCGTTTTTAGGTGTCCTCAATACGTCAGTTTTGTACGTTTAAATGCTAAAAATAGTAAGTATTTGTACGTTTAGATGCTGAAAATACGTCAGTATTGTACGTTTTACTGCCTGTAAAAACGTAAGTAAATGTACGTTTTGTGGAACCACATTTTACGTAAAATACATACGAATTGTCATGAGATCACATTGCTCAGATGTCGGAAATGACAAGGAGGCAGCTTCCTGCAATACAGAGTCAACGGAGAGTGTTGAATTGTTGAAGTGTACTAGGTCCCCAACCCGGGATCGTTGCCAGAATCAGTCCCGGAACGTGTTTGCGTTCACACAGAAGGCACTCCAGCATTTTTCTGTCATTTTTCCGGAATCAACGGGCAGTGTGAAAGGGGCTTATTAGTGTTGAAGAAAAAGCACAATATTAGCACAAATATCAATATCAAGAGAAATAAAATGTTTAATCAGAGCAACTGAGAAAACCCCACATTTACTGGCAAAGGCTTGAAAGATGATCCGATTAAAGGGAGAAACATTACAATGTAGAGTATAAGAAAAACACTAGAAAATCCCCATATCATAAGCAGTGTTTCAGAACAATCCATTTGCATAATCGGTAAAATGTGATGTCACATTTTACAGGCCCAGCCCATACGCTCTATTCAGGCCGCCGCCATTTTGATTCGAAAACGAGGCTGTGAGGGTAAACAGGAAATTGCAACAACCAGACATGGCTGTGTGGACAACGAACCTATCGTGTCTTCCTCCTCTTACTCTCGGTGTTGTGGAGTCATGGGCGGACGAAGGATCAAAAATTCCCAGGTCTGTCCTCCTTAAGGGTTACAGCAACTGGATCGAAGGGTATATTCACGATGTTGAA